>NC_042984.1:12916393-13108893 GCF_901001165.1 Salmo trutta | reverse complement strand
GTCACTATCCATTATATACAGTTATGTCACTATCCATTATATACAGTATGTCTATACCATTATATACAGTATGTCACTATCCATTATATACAGTATGTCACTATCCATTATATTACAGTATGTCACTATCCATTATATACAGTATGTCCTATCCATTATACAGTATGTCACTATCCATTATATACAGTATGTCACTATCCATTATATACAGTATGTCACTATCCATTAAATACAGTATGTCACTATCCATTATATACAGTATGTCACTATCCATTATATACAGTATGTCACTATCACGAGCCCATTATATACAGTATGTCACTATCCATTAAATACAGTATGTCACGATCCATTATATCAAGGGGGGGTAGTGTCACTATCCGTATATACAGTATGTCACTATCCATTAATATACAGTATGTCACTATCCCATTAGATACGTATGTCACTATCCATTATATACAGTTATGTCACTATCCATTATATACAGTATGTCACTATCCATTATATACACGTATGTCACTATCCATTATATACAGTATGTCACTATCCATTATATACGTATGTCACTATCCATTATATACAGTATGTCACTATCCATTATATACAGTTATGTCACTATCCATTATATAACAGTATGTCACTAGTCCATTATATACAGTATGTCACTATGTCCATTATATACAGTATGTCACTATCCATTATATACAGTATGTCACTATCCTTATATACAGTATGTCACTATCCATTATATACAGTATGTCACTATCCATTATAATACAGTATGTCACTATCCATTATATACAGTAATTCACTATCCTTATATACAGATATGTCACTATCCATTATAGACAGTAGTCACTATCCATTATATACAGTATGGTCACTATCCATTATATACAGGATGTCACTATCCATTATATATACAGGATGTCACTATCCCATTAGATACAGTATGTCACTATCCATTATATACATTATGTCACTATCCATTATATACATTATGTCACTATCCATTATATACAGTATGTCACTATCCATTATATACAGTATGTCACTATCCATTATATACAGTATGTCACTATCCATTATATCACTATGTCACTATCCATTATATACAGTATGTCACTATCCATTATATACAGTATGTCACTATCCATTATATACAGTATGTCACTATCCATTATATACAGTATGTCACTATCCATTATATACAGTATGTCACTATCCATTATATACAGTATGTCACTATCCATTATATACAGTATGTCACTATCCATTATATACAGTATGTCACTATCCATTATATACAGTATGTCACTATCCATTATATACAGTATGTCACTATCCATTATATACAGTATGTCACTATCCATTATATACAGTATGTCACTATCCATTATACAGTATGTCACTATCCATTATATACAGTATGTCACTATCCATTATATACACTATGTCACTATCCATTATATACAGTATGTCACTATCCATTATATACAGTATGTCACTATCCATTATATACAGTATGTCACTATCCATTATATACACTATGTCACTATCCATTATATACACTATGTCACTATCCATTATATACACTATGTCACTATCCATTATATACACTATGTCACTATCCATTATATACAGTATGTCACTATCCATTATATACAGTATGTCACTATCCATTATATACAGTATGTCACTATCCATTATATACAGTATGTCACTATCCATTATATACAGTATGTCACTATCCATTATATAGTATGTCACTATCCATTATATACAGTATGTCACTATCCATTATATACAGTATGTCACTATCCATTATATACAGTATGTCACTATCCATTATATACAGTATGTCACTATCCATTTATACAGTATGTCACTATCCATTATATACAGTATGTCACTATCCATTATATACAGTATGTCACTATCCATTATATACAGTATGTCACTATCCATTATATACAGTATGTCACTATCCATTATATACAGTATGTCACTATCCATTAAATACAGTATGTCACTATCCATTATATACAGTATGTCACTATCCATTATATACAGTATGTCACTATCCATTATATACAGTATGTCACTATCCATTATATACAGTATGTCACTATCCATTATATACAGTATGTCACTATCCATTATACAGTATGTCACTATCCATTATATACAGTATTTCACTATCCATTATATACAGTATGTCACTATCCATTTATACGAGTATTGTCACGATCCATTATATACAGTATGTCACTATCCATTATATACAGTATGTCCACTATCCATTATATACAGTATTGTCACTACTATCCATTATATTACAGTATGTCCACTATCCATTATATACAGTATGTCACTATCCATTATATACAGTATGTCACTATCCATTATATACCAGTATGTCACTATCCATTATATACAGGATGTCACTATCCATTATCGACAGTATGTCACTATCCATTATATTACAGTATGTCACTATCCATTATATACAGTATTGTCACTATCCCTTATATACAGTATGTCACTATCCATTATATACAGTATGTCCCTATCCATTATATACAGTATGTCACTATCCATTATATACAGTATGTCCTATCCAGTATCCATTATATACAGTATGTCACTATCCATTATACAGATTTCACTATCCATTAATACAGTATGTCACTATCCATTATATACAGTATGTCACTATCCATTATATACAGTATGTCACTATCCATTATATACAGTATGTCACTATCCATTATATACAGTATGTCACTATCCATTATATACAGTATGTCACTATCCATTATATACAGTATGTCACTATCCATTATATACAGTATGTCACTATCCATTATATACAGTATGTCACTATCCATTATATACAGTATGTCACTATCCATTATATAGTATTTCACTATCCATTATATACAGTATGTCACTATCCATTATATACAGTATTTCACTATCCATTATATACAGTATGTCCTATCCATTATATACAGTATGTCACTATCCATTATATACAGTATGTCACTATCCATTATATACAGTATGTCACTATCCATTATATACAGTATGTCACTATCCATTATATACAGTATGTCACTATCCATTATATACAGTATGTCACTATCCATATATACAGTATGGCACTATCCATATTACAGTAGTCACTATCATTATACATTATGTCACCTATCCATTATATACAGTATGTCACTATCCATTATATACAGTATTCACTATCCATTATATACAGTATGTCACTATCCATATATACAGTATGTCACTATCCATTATATACAGTATGTCACTATCCATTATATACAGTATGTCACTATCCATTATATCAGTATGTCACTATCCATTATATACAGTATGTCACTATCCATTATATACAGTATGTCACTATCCATTATATACAGTATGTCACTATCCATTATATACAGTATGTTCACTATCCATTATATACAGTATGTCACTATCCATTATACAGTATGTCATGATCCATTAATATACAGTATGTCACTATCCATATATACACTTAGGTCACTATCCATTATCTACAGTATGTCCACTATCCATTATATACAGTATGTCACTATCCATTATATACAGTATGTCCACTATCCCATTATCTACAGTATGTCACTATCCATTATATACAGTATGTCACTATCCATTATATACAGTATGTCACTATCCATTATATACAGTATGTCACTATCCATTATATACAGTATGTCACTATCCATTATATACAGTATGTCACTATCCATTATATACAGTATGTCACTATCCATTATCTACAGTATGTCACTATCCATTACATACTGTATGTCACTATCCATTATATACAGTATGTCACTATCCATTATATACAGTATGTCACTATCCATTATATACAGTATGTCACTATCCATTATATACAGTATGTCACTATCCATTATATACAGTATGTCACTATCCATTATATACAGTATGTCACTATCCATTATATACAGTATGTCACTATCCATTATATAACAGTATGTCACTATCCATTATATACAGTATGTCACTATCCATTATATACAGTATGTCACTATCCATTATATACAGTATGTCACTATCCATTATATACAGTATGTCACTATCCATTATATACAGTATGTCACTATCCATTATATACAGTATGTTCCTATCCATTATATACAGTATGTCACTATCCATTATATACAGTAGTCACTATCCATTATATACAGTATGTCACTATCCATTATATACAGTATGTCACTATCCATATATACAGTATGTCACTATCCATTATATACAGTATGTCACTATCATTATATACAGTATGTCACTATCCATTATATACAGTATGTCACTATACATTATATACAGTATGTCACTATCCATTATATACAGTATGTCACTATCCATTATATACAGTATGTCACTATCCATTATATACAGTATGTCACTATCCATTATATACAGTATGTCACTATCCATTATATACAGTATGTCACTATCCATTATATACCGTATGTCACTATCCATTATATACAGTATGTCACTATCCATTATATACAGTATGTCACTATCCATTATATACAGTATGTCACTATCCATTATATACAGTATGTCACTATCCATTATATACAGTATGTCACTATCCATTATATACAGTATGTCACTATCCATTATATACAGTATGTCACTATCCATTATATACAGTATGTCACTATCCATTATATACTGGATAGTGACATCCATTATATACAGTATGTCACTATCCATTATATACAGTATGTCACTATCCATTATATACAGTATGTCACTATCCATTATATACAGTATGTCACTATCCATCTATACAGTATGTCACTATCCATTATATACAGTATGTCCACTATCCATATATACAGTATGTCACTATCCATTATATACAGTATGTCACTATCCATTTATACAGTATGTCACTATCCATTATATACAGTATGTCACTATCCATGATATTTAATATAATACAGTATGTCACTATCCATTATATACAGTATGTCACTATCCATTATATTACAGTATGTCACTATCCATTATATACAGTATGTCACTATCCATTATATACAGTATGTCACTATCCATTATATCAGTATGTCACTATCCATTATATACAGTATGTCACTATCCATTATATACAGTATGTCACTATCCATTAAATACAGTATGTCACTATCCATTATATACAGTATGTCACTATCCATTATATCAGTATGTCACTATCCATTATATACAGTATGTCACTATCCATTATATACAGTATGTCACTATCCATTATATACAGTATGTCACTATCCATTATATACAGTATGTCACTATCCATTATATACAGTATGTCACTATCCATTATATACAGTATGTCACTATCCATTATACAGTATGTCACTATCCATTAATACAGTATGTCACTATCCATTATATACAGTATGTCACTATCCATTATATACAGTATGTCACTATCCATTATATACAGTATGTCACTATCCATTATATACAGTATGTCACTATCCATTATATACAGTATGTCACTATCCATTATATACAGTATGTCACTATCCATTATATACAGTATGTCACTATCCATTATATACAGTATGTCACTATCCATTATATACAGTATGTCACTATCCATTATATACAGTATGTCACTATCCATTATATCCAGTATGTCACTATCCATTATATACAGTATGTCACTATCCATTATATACAGTATGTCACTATCCATTATATACAGTATGTCACTATCCATTATATACAGTATGTCACTATCCATTATATACAGTATGTCACTATCCCTTATATACAGTATGTCACTATCCATTATATACAGTATGTCACTATCCATTATATACAGTATGTCACTATCCATTAATTACAGGTATGTACTTCCATTATAACAGTATGTCACTATCCATATATACAGTATGTCACTATCCATTATATACAGTATGTCCACTATCCATTATATACAGTATGTCACTATCCATCTATACAGTATGTCACTATCCATTATATAAGTATGTCACTATCCATTATATACAGTATGTCACTATCCATTATATACAGTATGTCACTATCCATTATATACAGGTATGTCACGCCATTATATACAGTATGTCACTATCCATTATATACAGTATGTCACTATCCATTATATACAGTATGTCACTATCCATTATATACAGTATGTCACTATCCATTATATTACAGTATGTCACTATCCATTATATACAGTATGTCACTATCCATTATATTACAGTATGTCACTATCCATTATATACAGTATGTCACTATCCATTATATACAGTATGTCACTATCCATTATATACAGTATGTCACTATCCATTATATACAGTATGTCACTATCCATTATATACAGTATGTCACATCCATTATATACAGTATGTCACTATCCATTATATACAGTATGTCACTATCCATTATATACAGTATGTCACTATCCATTATATACAGATGTCATATCCATATATACGTATGTCACTATCCATTATATACAGTATGTCACTATCCATTATATACAGTATGTCACTATCCATTATATACAGTATGTCACTCTCCATTATATACAGTATGTCACTATCCATTATATACAGTATGTCACTATCCATTATATACAGTATGTCACTATCCATTATATACAGTATGTCACTATCCCATTATATACAGTATGTCACTATCCATTATATACAGTATGTCACTATCCATTATATACAGTATGTCACTATCCATTAAATACAGTATGTCACTATCCATTATATACAGTATGTCACTATCCATTATATACAGTATGTCACTATCCATTATATACAGTATGTCACTATCCTTATATACAGTATGTCACTATCCATTATATACAGTATGTCACTATCCATTATATACAGTATGTCACTATCCATTATATACAGTATGTCACTATCCATTATACAGTATGTCACTATCCATTATATACAGTATGTCACTATCCATTATATACAGTATGTCACTATCCATTATACAGTATGTCACTATCCATTATATACAGTATGTCACTATCCATTATATACAGTATGTCACTATCCATTATATACAGTATGTCACTATCCATTATATACAGTATGTCACTATCCATTATATACAGTATGTCACTATCCATTATATACAGTATGTCACTATCCATTATATACAGTATGTCACTATCCATTATATACAGTATGTCACTATCCATTATATACAGTATGTCACTATCCATTATATACAGTATGTCACTATCCATTATATACAGTATGTCACTATCCATTATATACAGTATGTCACTATCCATTATATACAGTATGTCACTATCCATTATATACAGTATGTCACTATCCATTATATATCAGTATGTCACATCCATTATATACAGTATGCACTATCCATTATATACAGTATGTCACTATCCATTATATACAGTATGTCCACTATCCATTATATACAGTATGTCACTATCCATTATATACAGTATGTCACTATCCATTTATATACAGTATGTCACTATCCATTATATACAGTATGTCACTATCCCTTATATACAGTATGTCACTACCATTTAATACAGTATGTCACTATCCATTATATACAGTATGTCACTATCCATTATATACAGTATGTCACTATCCATTATATACAGTATGTCACTATCCATTATATACAGTATGTCACTATCCATTATATACAGTATGTCACTATCCATTATATACAGTATGTCACTATCCATTATATACAGTATGTCACTATCCATTATATACAGTATGTCACTATCCATTATATACAGTATGTCACTATCCATTATATACAGTATGTCACTATCCATTATATACAGTATGTCACTATCCATTATATCCAGTATGTCACTATCCATTCTATACAGTATGTCACTATCCATTATATACAGTATGTCACTATCAATTATATACAGTATGTCACTATCCATTATATACAGTATGTCCACTATCCATTATATACAGTATGTCACTATCCATTATATACAGTATGTCACTATCCATTATATACAGTATGTCACTATCCATTATATACAGTATGTCACTATCCATATATACAGTATGTCACTATCCATTATATACAGTATGTCACTATCATTATATACAGTATGTCACTATCCCATTATATACAGTATGTCACTATCCATTATATACAGTATGTTTCACTATCCATTCTATACAGTATGTCACTATCCATATACAGTATGTCCCTATCCATTATATACAGTATGTCACTATCCATTATATTACAGTATGTCACTATCCATTATATACAGTATGTCACTATCCATTAATACAGTATGTCACTATCCATTATATACAGTATTCACTATCCATATATACAGTATGTCACTATCCATTAATACAGTATGTCACTATCCATTATATACAGTATGTCACTATCCATTATATACAGTATGTCACTATCCATTATATACAGTATGTCACTATCCATTATATACAGTATGTCACTATCCATTATATACAGTATGTCACTATCCATTATATACAGTATGTCACTATCCATTATATACAGTATGTCACTATCCATTATATACAGGTATGTCACTATCCATTATATTACAGTATGTCACTATCCATTATATACAGTATGTCACTATCCATTATATACAGTATGTCACTATCCATTATATACAAGTATGTCACTATCCATTATATACAGTATGTCACTATCCATTATATACAGTATGTCACTATCCATTATATACAGTATGTCACTATCCATATATACAGTATGTCACTATCCATTATATACAGTATGTCACTATTCCATTATCTACGTGTATGTCACTATCATATATACAGTATGTCACTATCCATTATATACAGTATGTCACTATCCATTATATACAGTATGTCACTATCCATTATATACAGTATGTCACTATCCATTATATACAGTATGTCACTATCCATTATATACAGTTATGTCACTATCCATTATATACGTATGTCACTATCCATTATACAGTATGTCACTATCCATTATATACAGTATGTCACTATCATTATATACAGTATGTTATATCCATTATATACAGTATGTCACTATCCATTATATACAGTATGTCACTATCCATTATATACAGTATGTCACTATCCATTATATACAGTATGTCACTATCCATTATATACAGTATGTCACTATCCATTATATACAGTATGTCACTATCCATTATATACAGTATGTCACTATCCATTATATACAGTATGTCACTATCCATTATATACAGTATGTCACTATCCATTATATACAGTATGTCACTATCCATTATAACAGTATGTCACTATCCCTTATATAAGTATGTCACTATCCATTTATACAGTATGTCACTATCCCATTATATTACAGTATGTCACTATCCATTATATACAGTATGTCACTATCCATTATATACAGTATGTCACTATCCATTATATACAGTATGTCACTACCATTATATACCGATCTCACTATCCATTATATACAGTATGTCACTATCCATTATATACAGTATGTCACTATCCATTATATACAGTATGTCACTATCCATTATTTACAGTATGTCACTATCCATTATATACAGTATGTCACTATCCATTATATACAGTATGTCACTATCCATTATATACAGTATGTCACTATCCATTATATTACAGTATGTCACTATCCATTTATACAGTAGTCACATCATTAATACAGTATGTCACTATCCATTATATACAGTATGTCACTATCCATTCTATACAGTATGTCACTATCCATTATATACAGTATGTCACTATCCATTATATACAGTATGTCACTATCCATTATATACAGTATGTCACTATCCATTATATACAGTATGTCACTATCCATTATATACAGTATGTCACTATCCATTATTACAGTATGTCACTATCCATTATATACAGTATGTCACTATCCATTATATACAGTATGTCACTATCCATTATATACAGTATGTCACTATCCATTATATACAGTATGTCACTATCCATTATATACAGTATGTCACTATCCATTATATACAGTATGTCACTATCCATTATATTACAGTATGTCACTATCCATTATATACAGTATGTCACTATCCATTATATACAGTATGTCACTATCCATTATATACAGGTATGTCACTATCCATTATATACAGTATGTCCACTATCCATATATATACAGTATGTCACTATCCATTATATACAGTATGTCACTATCCATATATACAGTATGTCACTATCCATTATATACAGTATGTCACTATCCATTATATACAGTATGTCACTATCCATTATATACAGTATGTCACTATCCATTATATACAGTATGTCACTATCCATATATACAGTATGTCACTATCCATTATATACAGTATGTCACTATCATTATATACAGTATGTCACTATCCATTATATACAGTATGTCACTATCCATTATATACAGTATGTCACTATCCATTATATACAGTATGTCACTATCCATTATATACAGTATGTCACTATCCATTATATACCGTATGTCACTATCCATATATACAGTATGTCACTATCCATTATATACAGTATGTCACTATCCATTATATACAGTATGTCACTATCCATTATATACAGTATGTCACTATCCATTATATACAGTATGTCACTATCCATTATATACAGTATGTCACTATCCATATATTACAGTATGTCACTATCCATTATATACAGTATGTCACTATCCATTATATACAGTATGTCACTATCCATATATACAGTATGTCACTATCCATTATATACAGTATGTCACTATCCATTATATACAGTATGTCACTATCCATTATACAGTATGTCACTATCCATTATATACAGTATGTCACTATCCATTATATACAGTATGTCACTATCCATTATATACAGTATGTCACTATCCATTATATACAGTATGTCACTATCCATTATATACAGTATGTCACTATCCATTATATACAGTATGTCACTATCCATTATATACAGTATGTCACTATCCATTATATACAGTATGTCACTATCCATTATATACAGTATGTCACTATCCATTATATACAGTATGTCACTATCCATTATATACAGTATGTCACTATCCATTATATACAGTATGTCACTATCCATTATATACAGTATGTCACTATCCATTATATACAGTATGTCACTATCCATTATATACAGTATGTCACTATCCATTATATACAGTATGTCACTATCCATTATATACAGTATGTCACTATCCATTATATACAGTATGTCACTATCCATTATATACAGTATGTCACTATCCATTATATACAGTATGTCACTATCCATTATATACAGTATGTCACTATCCATTATATACAGTATGTCACTATCCATTATATACAGTATGTCACTATCCATTATATACAGTATGTCACTATCCCATTATATACAGTATGTCACTATCCATTATATACAGTATGTCACTATCCATTATATACAGTATGTCACTATCATTAATACAGTTATATACAGTATGTCCACTATCCATTATATACAGTATGTCACTATCCATATATACAGTATGTCACTATCCATTATATACAGGTATGTCACTATCCATTATATACAGTATGTCACTATCCATTATATACAGTATGTCACTATCCATTATATACAGTATGTCACTATCCATTATATACAGTATGTCACTATCCATTATATACAGTATGTCACTATCCATTATACAGTATGTCACTATCCATTATATACAGTATGTCACTATCCATTATATACAGTATGTCACTATCCATTATATACAGTATGTCACTATCCATTATTACAGTATGTCACTATCCATTATACAGTATGTCACTATCCCATCTACAGTTGTCACTATCCATTATATACAGTATGTCACTATCCATTTATATACAGTATGTCACTATCCATTATATACAGTATGTCACTATCCATTATATACAGTATGTCACTATCCATTATATTACAGTATGTCACTATCCATTATATACAGTATGTCACTATCCATTATATACAGTATGTCACTATCCATTATATACAGTATGTCACTATCCATTATATACAGTATGTCACTATCCATTATATACAGTATGTCACTATCCATTATATTACAGTATGTCACTATCCATTATATACAGTATGTCACTATCCATTATTACAGTATGTCACTATCCATTATATACAGTATGTCACTATCCATTATATACAGTATGTCACTATCCTTATATACAGTATGTCACTATCCATTATATACAGTATGTCACTATCCATTATATACAGTATGTCACTATCCATTATATACAGTATGTCACTATCCATTATATACAGTATGTCACTATCCATTATATACAGTATGTCACTATCCATTATATACAGTATGTCACTATCCATTATATACAGTATGTCACTATCCATTATATACAGTATGTCACTATCCATTATATACAGTATGTCACTATCCATTATATACAGTATGTCACTATCCATTATATACAGTATGTCACTATCCATTATTACAGTATGTCACTATCCATTATATACAGTATGTCACTATCCATTATATACAGTATGTCACTATCCATTATATACAGTATGTCACTATCCATTATATACAGTATGTCACTATCCATTATATACAGTATGTCACTATCCATTATATACAGTATGTCACTATCCATTATATACAGTATGTCACTATCCATTATATACAGTATGTCACTATCCATTATATACAGTATGTCACTATCCATATACAGTATGTCATTATCCATTATATACAGTATGTCCACTATCCATTATATACAGTATGTCACTATCCATTATATACAGTATGTCACTATCCATTATACAGTATGTCACTATCCATTATATACAGTATGTCACTATCCATTATATACAGTATGTCACTATCCATTATATACAGTATGTCATAGCTTTGACCCAATTTCCACATAATGTTCTTCTTCAGACCCCCCTTCTTCCACCATAGTGCGCTACTGTTAACATTATTCCACATATGGTTCAGTGGAGTTTAACACATTTTAGTGACTTTTCTCTTTATCCTGTTCTGGTTCTTACTGTCTGTTCTCTCTCTGTGTCATCAGTGACTAACCCATGTGACAGGAAGAAGTGTGAGTGGTTGTGTCTGCTCAGCCCCAGTGGTCCAGTCTGCACCTGTCCTAACGACCGCGTGGCTGAAAACGGCACATGTGTGGAGAGACCGCCTTCCACACCGTCTCCATTCTGTGAGTACACACGCCCCACTGGGCACACACCGGTTTAATCGACGTGGTTTCCATGTCATTTCAACTAAATTACGTGGAACCAACATGGAATAGATGTTGAATTGACGTCTGGTGCCCAGTGGGACTCTTATCAATAACCTCTCCCCCTCTTCTCCCAGCTCCCCCGTCCGGGCCGTGTACGGTCCAGTGCCTGAACGGAGGGAACTGCTTCCTGAACACCAGGCAGCGGGCTAAGTGTCAGTGCCAGCCCAGCTTCACTGGAGAGAGGTGTGAGGTCAACCAGTGTAGAGACTACTGTAAGAATGGTGGAGCCTGCACTGCCTCAGTTGTAGGTAGGTTACCTGAGCATATACAGTCATTGGTGGGGCTGCAACTGGCAAACTAGTCTAGGTGCCGGTGGCAGCCATTTTCTATTGCAGACTGTAGGGGCTGCTTTAGGGGGACTGTGGGGACTCTGTTGTGCATTGATATTAATAGGAACCCTTCTAGGATTCAGCCCTATGTGTGTTAAGTTCCCTTTTTCCCTTTTTTTCTATGTGTATTCTGACCTTGAATTTAAGCATGATAATAGCAGGCTATTCACCCACTTGACTTCATTCCCTCGTAATTCCACCACCTTTACGTGTGAGGAAACCATGAATAAGGTCGAGCAAGCTGCCAGTTCCAAGCGGAAAAGCATCTACTTGATTTTTTCCCGATAGAAATAACAGCATTCTCAATTCACTGTAATTTCTAAATTGATAAGAGCCATTGATAGCAGCTAGGTAAATGCGTAATCCATTTAGAGAGGTGGATTGTAAATACACATAGCAATTGTTTTAGTAAAATGTTTCCTTATGATCCCTGGAGACGAATGTGAAACCAGTCATATGGAAGCAAACTGAAACTCATATCAACATGACATGTCCCTTTACCACAGTGAAGTAGGCTATAAACTGCTGTGCCGTTATTCAGAATTTGTGTGCCCTCATAATTTGCGTGGATGAAATTTGGAGAGCCAAGGTATAGGCTTCTGTAGGGCTGAACCTGCTGAGTTGATGCATGCGCTTTGCAACGTTTTCATTATATTCCTGGCTTTTCTCCATTTTATTTTATAATGTGTATCATGATAAATATTAGCCACTATCGGGGGAGCCACCATCAGTAATACCCACATACATTTATAACTGTCACTTTCGTGTTCATTTCCTTCAATTTGTAGCCTACATTTTGCTTCATTCCGTTGACCTTTTTCCTCTGTCACGTCTGTGTAGTTGTTCCTGAGGAGGCTAGCGTTACTGGATCATCGTAGGTTAACGTTGTGCAATCATTTGGACATGCAGCCTATTGTAATTATTCTGAAACTCAGACTACACGTAACAGGTTAAACCTGGAGCATGTTGTCGTACAGTTCCATGATCAATGAGGATTACAGTAGATTTATAGGACTACTGTTCCACCCCTATTGTACACTTTTCTCACCTTCCAAAATTCCATGAACTGAATTTGAATATGGCAACTTTCAGGATGAATCAAACCACTATCTTTGATTCATCAATATAGTTTGTGTGTAAAGTCTCTCCAAACCATTCATATATACTTTCCTAACCCCAAAATGGCTTAAATAATCGACAAAATCTCTGTATTTTTTTATCTACCAGTTGGTGTTGAAAGGGAGACGAATATTCATATATATAGATGGCTTTCTTTTATTGATCCCTATATTCTGAACCCGTTCTCTCAATGTGTTCTAGTGAGTCTGTCGACAAAATTCTAATAAAGGTACACCGTATTTAGGCTCCATTTAGGTGCTGGCTTAAGATAAATGTACTAAAAACCCTATTGAATGAAAACTCCACAAGAAAATCTGTTGGCCAGCAAGTGGGACGGTTTTCAGTGGTTGAATTACATTTATTCAGTGTATGCAAGGTAGACACACCTGTAGAGCACACTACGCACCTGCATTAGGTAAGTCTGAACAACAACTACTGACAAGTGCCATAGGAAAGGCGTCGATTTCCTAAGTCTGAATTGGGCCCATTTTATTTCGATTTTTGTTCTTATTTAACATGACCCTTTGTTCCCAGGGGCCCCTACCTGCCGCTGTCTGAAGGGCTTCACGGGACCCCAGTGTAAACTCCACACCTGTCAGGACCACTGTCATAATGGAGGCAACTGCACTGTATCCCAGGGCAACCAGCCCACCTGCCGCTGTCCGCCTGAGTATCTGGGAGACCAGTGTCAATACAGTGAGTGTGTAGTTTATAATGGGTTAATAAGGGATGATTTAAGCAACAATGCCAACCTCTTGAGCATCTTGGCCATGTACTGTTATAATCTCCACCCGGCACAGCAAAGAGGACTGGCCACCCCTCAGAACCTGGTTCCTCTCTAGGTTTCTTCCTAGGTTCCTGCCTTTCTAGGGAGTTTTTCCTAGCCACCGTGCTTCTACATCTACATTGCTTGCTGTTTGGGGTTTTAAGCTGGGTTTCTGTATAGCACTTTGTGACATTGGCTGATTTAAAAAAGGGCTTTATAAATACATTTGATTGATTGATCTGTGTAACAGTTTAACTAAATCTATACTTCCTGTATTATAACAGAGTAACTAAATCTATAGTTCCTGTATTATAACAGAGTAACTAAATCTATAGTTCCTGTATTATAACAGAGTAACTAAGTCTATAGTTACTGTATTATAAGAGTAACTAAATCTATATATATATATATATATATATATATATATAGTTACTGTATTATAAAAGAGTAACTAAATCTATAGTTACTGTAATGTAACAGAGTAACTAAATCTATAGTTCCTGTATTGTAACAGTTTAACTAAATCTATAGTTCCTGTATTATAACAGAGTAACTAAATCTATAGTTACTGTATTGTAACTAAATCTATAGTTCCTGTATTGTAACAGAGTAACTAAATCTATAGTTACTGTATTGTAACAGAGTAACTAAATCTATAGTTACTGTATTGTAACAGAGTAACTAAATCTATAGTTACTGTATTGTAACAGAGTAACTAAATCTATAGTTCGTGTATTATAACAGAGTAACTAAATCTATAGTTCCTGTATTGTAACAGTTTAACTAAATCTATAGTTCCTGTATTGTAACAGTTTAACTAAATCTATAGTTCCTGTATTGTAACTAAATCTATAGTTACTGTATTGTAACAGAGTAACTAAATCTATAGTTACTGTATTGTAACAGAGTAACTAAATCTATAGTTCCTGTATTGTAACAGAGTAACTAAATCTATACTTCCTGTATTATAACAGAGTAACTAAATCTATACTTCCTGTATTATAACAGAGTAAATAAATCTAAACTTCTACATCTGCATTGCTTGCTGTTTGGGGTTTTAAGCTGGGTTTCTGTATAGCACTTTGTGACATTGGCTGATTTAAAAAAGGGCTTTATAAATACATATGATTGATTGATCTGTGTAACAGTTTAACTAAATCTATAGTTCCTGTATTATAACAGAGTAACTAAATCTATAGTTCCTGTATTATAACAGAGTAACTAAATCTATAGTTACTATATTATAACAGAGTAACTAAATCTATACTTCCTGTAATATAACAGAGTAAATAAATGTATAGTTACTGTATTATAACAGAGTAACTAAATCTATAGTTACTGTATTATAACAGAGTAACTAAATCTATACTTCCTGTATTATAACAGAGTAACTCAATCTATAGTTACTGTATTTTAACAGAGTAACTGAATCTATAGGTCCTGTATTATAACTAAATCTATAGTTCCTGTATTGTAACAGAGTAACTAAATCTATAGTTCCTGTATTGTAACAGAATAACTAAATCTATACTTCCTGTATTATAACAGAGTAACTAAATCTATAGTTACTGTATTATAACAGAGTAACTAAATCTATAGTTCCTGTATTATAACAGAGTAACTAAATCTATAGTTCCTGTATTATAACAGAGTAACTGAATCTATAGTTCCTGTATTATAACAGAGTAACTAAATCTATAGGTCCTGTATTATAACAGAGTAACTGAATCTATAGGTCCTGTATTATAACAGAGTAACTGAATCTATACTTCCTGTATTATAACAGAGTAACTAAAGGTATACTTCCTGTATTTTCAGGTGTATCTTTCATTCCTGTGATTTTTTTCATTTCAATAAAAGTAATAATTTCTTCAATCCACTTTGTAATGTAATACTTAATCCCTAATCAGAAATGGCTGAAAAGCAGGAGAGTCTTCGCTCTGTGAGGAACTGACTGTAAGCCCTGTTTCCCTGGCTCTATCTTCTCATCACCCCTCCAGGTACATGTGAGGGTTACTGTGAGAATGAGGCCATGTGTCTGCAGATGGCCAATGCCACCAAGCTGTGTCGCTGTACCCCTCAGTTCCATGGACAGCTCTGTGAGCTGGACAAGTGTGAGTACTGCGGACCCAACGGCAAGTGTCTGCCCAAAGCCTCAGGAGAGGTTATGTGCAGGTAGGAGTCATACACACTACATATACAGCACACACGCAAACATACATACACACACACATTGTTCAGTCCATTCACACTCACTCTCACACACACACACATTTATCCTGGTGTTTTCCTGTAAAGATTCAATCTAGTTCTGTTGGTTGTCTCTTTCTCTCTCTCTCTCTCTCTCTCTTTCTTTCTCTCTCTCTCTCTCTCTCTCTCTCTCTCTGTCTGTCTCTCTCTCTTTGTCTCTGTGTACCTGTCTATGTCCAGCTGTCCTAACGGTCGTACCCAGCCCAGCTGCTACACCTGTCTAGATTTCTGCACCAATGGACTCTGCTCTATCGAACCAGGCACACTACTGCCCCAGTGCAAGTAAGAATATGACCCCAATCACTCAGATGTACACCCACACACACTCAAGCTCATTCAGACACACACACAGACACACGCTTTGTGACTATCTGTAACCTGTGTGGTGTGTATTTAGCTGTAACCTGTGTGGTGTGTATTTAGGTGTAACCTGTGTGGTGTGTATTTAGGTCTAACCTGTGTGGTGTGTATTTAGGTGTAACCTGTGTGGTGTGTATTTAGGTGTAACCTGTGTGGTGTGTATTTAGGTGTAACCTGTGTGGTGTGTATTTAGGTGTAATCTATGTGGTGTGTATTTAGGTGTAACCTGTGTGGTGTGTATTTAGGTGTAACCTGTGTGGTGTGTATTTAGGTGTAACCTGTGTGGTGTGTATTTAGGTGTAACCTGTGTGGTGTGTATTTAGGTGTAATCTATGTGGTGTGTATTTAGGTGTAACTGTCGCAGTTGTAAATGAGAACTTGTTCTCAACTGGCCTACCTGGTTAAATAAAGGTGAAATAAAAATAAATGAATGCAAATCTGTAACGTGTGTGATGTGTATTTAGGTGTAACCTGTGTGATGTGTATTTAGGTGTTCTATAGGGTGGAGGGGGTATCGATGTGAAGTCACTGCCTCTCCTCTGGACTCTCCTGAATCCAGTGGAAGTAAGTTACTTTAGTTACTTTATAGTCTCTTTACAGTGTCAGTGAAATACTTTTTAGAACTACAGATTATAACACAATACATGTTATAAACTGTCTGTACTCTGAGCTCATTGGTCGGTGTTGACTATTTCTCATTGATGGGCGTGTTGCTCTCTCTGCAGGTTCTGCCTCCATAATCATCCCAGTGCTGCTGCTGTTATTACTGGCGTTGCTGGTTGTTGGCGCCATCTTGTGGTACAAGAGGAGAATGCATGGGTGAGTAGAGTAGACATTTACATTACATTTACATTTACATTTAAGTCATTTAGCAGACGCTCTTATCCAGAGCGACTTACAAATTGGTGCATTCACCTATAATATCCAGTAGAACAAACACTTTACAATAGTGCATCTAAATCCTTTAAAGGGGGGGGGGGGTTAGAAGGATTACTTTATCCTATCCCAGGTATTCCTTAAAGAGGTGGGGTTTCAGGTGACAACCTTTGTGTTGAGACTGGGTGTGAGAGGTCCCACTCATTCGGTCAAACTCAAATGTATTTTACACCTCATCTGTACATCTATCTATCTATCTATCTATCTATCTATCTATCTATCTAATTATAATCTCTCTATCTCTCTCTCTTCTGTGGATAACCACCTCTTTCCTGTCCCCCAGGTCTGTATGGCCGGGCAAACGCTCCCAACATTCTCGGTAACTTAATAGGGTCACATCAATCACGTCTCCCCCCACCAGACCCTCCCCCCTTCTCCTTCCTCTCCCCAAAGCCTCATCTAAGCCACCATCTTGTTTGTGGGTTCAGTGACAGTCCTCCATTTTGCTGGCCTTTCTGTAGTAGAGTGTCTGTCTGTCCCTGCCTGCTCTCTCCTGTTTAGTACAGGGTTTCCCACCCAGGAACACAGGGGCTATTGACAGATTGACTGGTTCTTCCCTACACATCCATACCTTTCCCTGTCTACATATATATCAGTGATGCTTCTGTGCCTGTATTGTATAAGTGGAACATTTGTGTTGTGGAAAATCCAGCATTCACCAGGATTGACACTGGATGCGTCCAAATGGACTTTTGAAAAAAGCTCATTTGATTTGTCAATTTACCATGGTTCTGTGTTGCCTTGACTGTGTGGAAACGTTTAAGATGTACTGTACATGTAGCTGGTGGTGTGATGGTTGGCTGTATGCTGGATTTTTCTATCCTGTCAGTGGCTTGAACCAAGGCTCTCAGCACTTTCAGTGTGTGTTCCTGTATTGTGGCTACGTCTCTGCTAATGTTGAAGTGTTGAGAGGACACAAACTGTGTGTGTGTGTGTGTGTGTGTGTGTGTGTGTGTGTGTGTGTGTGTGTGTGTGTGTGTGTGTGTGTGTGTGTGTGTGTGTGTGTGTGTGTGTGTGCAGTGCTAAGGGCTTTCAGCACCACAGGATGACCAACGGGGCCATGAATGTGGAGATAGGGAACCCAGCCTATAAGATCTACGAAGGGGAGCCAGACGACGATGCTGGGGAACTCCTGGATTCAGACTTCACTTTAGACCCAGATAAGGTAACACATACTCTTACACTCAGTCGCCAGTTCATTAGGTATACCCATCTACTACCGGGTCGGACTCTCCTTTGCCTCCAGAACAGCCTGAATTCTCCGGGGTGTGGAAATGTTGCCAGGAAAACATTCCCCACACCACCAACATCAGCCTGTACTGTTGACACCAGGCAGGATGGCTCTGCCATCAGCATGAAGCAACAGGAACCAGGATTCGTCATACCAGGCGATATTTTTCCAGTCCTCAAGTGTCCAGTGTTGGTAATTGCGTGCCCACCGGAGCTGCTTCTTCTTGTTTTTAGCTGATAGGAGTGGAACCCAGTCTGGTCGTCTGCTGCAGTAGCCCATCCGAGACGAGGGTTTCAGGATGCTGTTCTGCACACCGCGCTGTTATTTGTTTGTGGCCCATCTGTTAGCTTGCACCATTCTTGCCATTCTCTCATCAACGAGCTGTTTTCGCCCACAGGACTGCCGCTGACTGGGGTTTTTTTGTTTGTTGCACCATTCTCGGTGAACCCTAGATACTTTTGTGCGTGAAAAGCCCAGGAGGCTGGCCTTTCTGAGATACTGGAACCGGTGCCCCTGACATCGACTATCATGCAGTACCACGCTCAAAGTCGGTTAGGTCACTCGTTTTGCCCATTGTCACGTTCAATCGAGCAGTAACTGAATGCCTCGATGCCTGTCTGCCTGCTTTATATAGCAAGCCACTGTCTGTAAGAGCGAACCATTTTTGTGAACGGGGGGGTATCTAATAAACTGGTGTATATTCACATTTGACACTTTAACACTTATTTTAACACTCAGGTTACTTGTTTTTATACTTGTTTTAACATTCAGGTTACTTGTTTTAACATTCAGGTTACTTGTTTTTATACTTAACACTGCAGCACTTGTTAGCTCATAGTAATTAATTTGTCATTGACACATTAAAGGTAGACTCAGCGATATGCCGTAGATGCAGAAAGTAAACAGCACAGTGGGTCAATTTCCACAACAACTGTGTGTTGAAGCGCTCAACTTCTCCTCTGTTTTGGTCCCATGGAAACCATGCTGTGAACAGCGTCATGTGAATCCGTTCACATGCGCAGATACTGTGTGTGACTGTGTGAGAGCGAAGTCTTGCATCTCGCTCATCTCAATATCTGCGGTGCTGCTCGTTGGTAGACTTTCGCTGAGTCTACCTTTAAATCTTTTTTTCTGCACTCCATAATACTCTGCAATGAAACCTAATTTAGGACCCTCATGTGCTCTTTGTCCAACCATTATTTCATTATTTTCATCCCTGCAGCCCACCAACTTCACCAACCCAGTGTACGCCACCCTGTACATGGGAGTCCACAACAGCCGCAACTCCTTGGCCAGTACTGACGAGAAGAAAGAGTTACTGTCACAGGTGGACGACGGGGAGGACGAGGACGTGAGTGACCCGCTGGCATAGAGGTCAGGAGTCAGGCACGCCCGAGCCACGTCTGGACCACGCCCACATGCCTTTTACCAATCAAGAAAAGCATCAAAAGGAAGAAAGAGAGAGAACACTGTATTAAATGTATATGAAGGACTACTTTTGTATGTGATTGCAGTATTCTTTTTTGTTCTTTTGAGAAAAAGGAAAATTTGCCTATTCAGAAAAAGGAAGAACCATTTCATAGATTTTTTAATTCAACTCCTTTTATTTTGCTCACCTTCCTCCCCCCCTTGCTACTGTCACTCCCCCTTCATCCCTTGATCCATATAGCCACTACCTCTATGTAAAGGTGTAGAGAAAAACAAACAGTAGTTAGTTCATTTTGTATGAATTATGTAGGGAAAAAACATTGTTCTATTTCAGAGAAGTTTGTTTGTGAAAGACGTGGAGAAAAGAGGATGTAAAGTTTAATAGTCAGTAGTCAGTGCTGAATGCAATTAACGCTGGTTTGGTTTATGTGTTACTTTCTGTGCCATCTATCTCTACTGCTTGAGGTGTACAGTATATCAATAGAATGGTGTAGAATGAGAACACGGCTGTTGGAACTAAAAGTGTTCTGTAACTGTGTTCAGGAACCACATGGCAGAGTAAGTCAGCATCACAAATACTAATGTCTGTTCTGTTGAAAACTATGTTCCAAGTGATTGTCTTTTTTCTCCTTGCACCGAAGACTGTGTGTGTGTGTGTGTGTGTGTGTGTGTGTGTGTGTGTGTGTGTGTGTGTGTGTGTGTGTGTGTGTGTGTGTGTGTGTGTGTGTGTGTGTGTGTGTGTGTGTGTGTGTGTGTGTGTGTGTGTGTGTGTGTGTGTGTGTGTGTACTACATGACCAAAAGTATGTGGACCCCTGCTCGTCGAACATCTCATTCGAAAATCATGGGCATTAATATGGAATCGGTCCTCCCTATAACAGTCTCCACTCTTCTGGGAAGGCTTTCCACTAGATGTTGGAACATTGCTGCTGGGACTTGCTTCCATTCAGCCAAAAGAGCATTCGTGACGTTGGGCGATTAGGGCTGGCTCGCAGTCGGCATTCCAATTCATCCCAAAGTTGTTCGATGGGGTTGAGGTCAGGGCTCTGTGCAGGCCAGTCAAGTTCTTCCACACCGATCTCGACAAACGATTTCTGTATGGACTTCGCTTTGTTCATGCGGGCATTCCCATGCTGAAACAGGAAAGGGTCTTCCCCAAACTGTTGCCACAAAGTTGGAAGCACAGAATTGTCTAGAATGTCATTGTATGCTGTAGCGTTAAGATTTCCCTTCACTGGAACTAAGGGGCCTAGCCCGAACCATGAAAAACAGCCCCAGACCATTATTCCTCCTACACCTAAATGTACGTTGGCACTATGCATTCAGGCAGGTAGCGTTCTCCTGGCATCTGCCAAACCCAGATTTGTCCGTCGGACTGCCAGATGGTAAAGAGTGATTCATCAATCCAGAGAACGTGTTTCCACTGCTCCAGAGTCCAATGGTGGTGAGCTTTACAGTCCAGCTGACGCTTAGCATTGCGCATGGTGATCTTAGGCTTGTCTGCGGCTGCTCGGTCATGGAAACTCATTTCATGAAGCTCCCGACAAACAGCTCTTGTGCTGACGTTTCTTCCAGAGGCAGTTTGAAACTCGGTAGTGAGTGTTGCAACTGTGGACAGACAATTTGTACATGCTACGCGCTTCAGCACTTGGCGGTCCCATTCTGTGAGCTTCTGTGAGCCTACCACAGACGTTTTTGCTCCAAGACATTTCCACTTCACAATAACAGCACTCACAGTTGACCGGGGCACCACTAGCAGGGCAGAAATGTGACGAACTGACTTGTTGCAAAGGTGACATCCTATGATGGTGCCACTTTGAAAGTCACTGAGCTCTTCAATAAGGCCATTTTACTGCAAATGTTTGTTTATAGAGATTGCATGGCTTTGCTCTCGATTTTATACACCTGTCAGCAACGGGTGTGGCTGAAATAGCCGAATCGACTAATTTCAAAGGGTGTCCACATACTTTTGTATAGTGTATATTTATACACCTATACAGTACCAGTCAAAAGTTTGGCACACCTACTCATTCAAGGGTTTTTCTTTCTTTTTCTATTTTCTACATTGTAGAATAATTGCGAAGACATCAAAACTATGAAATAACACATATGGAATCATGTAGTAACCAAAAAAGTGTTAAACAAATCAAAATATATTTTATATTTGAGATTCTTCAAAGTAGCCACCCTTTGCCTTGATGACAGCTTTGCACACTCTTGGCATTCTCTCAACCAGCTTCATGAGGTAGTCACCTGGAATGCATTTCAATTGACAGGTGTGCCTTGTTAAAAGTTAATTCGTGGAATTTATTTCCTTCTTAATGCGTTTGAGCAAATTAGTTGTGTTGTGACAAGGTAGGGGTGGTATACAGAAGATAGCCCTATTTGGTAAAAGACCAAGTCCATATTATGGCAAAAACAGCTCAAATAAGCAAAGAGAAATGACAGTCCATCGTTACTTTAAGACATGAAGGTCAGTCAATCTGCAAAATTTCAAGAACTTTGAAGGTTTCTTCAAGTGCTGTCGCAAAAGCCATCAAGCACTACGATGAAACTGGCTCTCATGAGGACTGCCACAGGAAAGGAAGCCCCAGAGTTACCTCTGCTCAGAGGATAAGTTCATTAGAGTTAACTGCACCTCAGATTGCAGCCCAAATAAGTGCTTCACAGGGTTCGAGTAACAGACACATCTCAACATCAACTGTTCAGAGGAGACTGCGTGAATCAGGCCTTCATGGTCAAATTGCTGCAAAGAAACCACTACTAAAGGACACCAATATGAAGAGACTTGCTTGGGCCAAGAAACACAAGCAATGGACATTAGACTGGTGTAAATCTGTCTTTTCTTTGATGACTCCAAATTTTAGATTTTTGGTTCCAACCACCATGTCTTTGTGAGACGCAGAGTAGGTGAACGGATGATCTCCGCATGTGTGGTTCCCACAGTGAAGCATGGAGGAGGAGTTGTGATGGTGTGGGGTCACTTTGCTGTCTGTGATTTATTTAGAATTCAAGGCACACTTAACCAGCATAGCTACCACGGCATTCTGCTACGATACGGCATCCCATCTGGTTTGCCCTTTTGTTTTTCAACAGGACAATGACCCAACACAGCTCC
This sequence comes from Salmo trutta, assembly GCF_901001165.1. Taxonomy (NCBI): domain Eukaryota; kingdom Metazoa; phylum Chordata; class Actinopteri; order Salmoniformes; family Salmonidae; genus Salmo; species Salmo trutta. Next base: position 13,083,911 of record NC_042984.1, on the reverse strand, counting down.
AGGCTGTGTAAGGGCTATTTTAAGAAGAAGGAGAATGATGGAGTACTGCATCAGATGACCTGGCCTCCACAATCACCCGACCTCAACTCAATTGAAATAATTTGGGATGAGTTGGACCACAGAGTGAAGGAAAAGCAGCCAACAATTGCTCAGCATATGTGGTAACTCCTTCAAGGCTGTTGGAAAAGCATTCCTCGTGAAGCTGGTTGAGAGAATGCCAAGAGTGTGCAAAGCTGTCATCAAGGCAAAGGGTGGCTACTTTAAAGGAACTCAAATATAACATATATTTTGATTTGTTTAACACTTTTTTGGTTACTACATGATTCTATATGTGTTATTTCACAGTGTTGATGTCTTCACTGTTATTCTACAATGTAGAAAATAGTTAAAATGAAGAAAAAGCCTTGAATGAGTAGGTGTATCCAAACTTTTGACTGGTACTGTATATATATAAACCTATTAACAAAGTCTCTTCAAAATATACCCAGGAATACAAACATGAAATAACAGTCTGTCTGTATTATGTTTTAGCTCGTTTTCTTTTTTAGTCTTGTATAAATGACTGGCTAAATGTGCTTAATGAATGAAAGTAATGGAGTGTGTAATGTGTTGGAGGAAGATGATTGTATTAAAGCAGACATTCCAGGATGAAGATTCAGGGGACGGATATCCGTGACCTTGGGAAGTAACTGAGGCCATTGGGGTATGAGAGGACATGTTTTGGGGTAGCCCTGAGGGTCCAGGACCATCTCAGTGACTGTTTAGTACAATTTCAACTGTAAACTGTCAGCCTGGTGATTGGCAGTTTTAGCAACAAGCAAGACTCTGTGAACGCCTGACATGGCTGAAAGAAGCCATTTACGATAAAACAACAAGCTGACGATGCTTTTGTCTTTGTCTGTGATTGTAAACATACTTTCAGGAGAGGCCAGAGAGAGAGTTGTTTCATGGGGGGAATTTTAAAACAACAATGTTGTGTGTTTTTAATGTTTGTAATAATTACATCATGCCTATGTAATTTCAGTTTCTGCTCATTGTAAGTGCATTCCTCAGGAGGTTAGGATTGTTAGCCTCCTGATTAGCATCCCCTCTTGATATCCCCTCTGCCTTGCTGCTAACACTAGTTATGCTATGGCATTGTTGAATACTCGTTTCTGATTGGCTTGAAGGGCATTCTACAGCGTGCATTATTTCCCTATAACGCACGGTATAATTCAAAGGCTATGAAGTTCATTCTTATGTTCTATTTGAATTTTTTTTGCTGCTTTTGAAAGCAAAATTCAAATTAAAACATTATTGGCATTGTTGAATTCATAATAGCAAGCTAGGATGATGGTTTGGTTAGCTAAGCTAGCAAGTCTGTTTGATTACCAAGGCAACTACTGTATCTAGCTAGCTAGTAAACTTGCTAACTTAAGTGGATGTTATCACATTTCTACTGGCAAATGAACACATTTCTAGAGGCAATTATGTTCATTTATAGCCATGGTATAAAAGGGATAATCAACTCAGCGCTCAATGCGTTCTCTGGAAAATAATGCAACTCCGTGGAAGGTTAGTTTCACTCCGCTAACATGTGGAACACACCTTCCACGTCGTGCACTATTTTCCAAGGAACGCATAGCCCCTCGTTGATTATCCCTTACCTATCCGTCTGTCTGTCTGTCTGTAGTCTCGGCTGTCTGTCGGCTTGTCTGTCTAGCCATCCCTGTCAGCCAGTCAGCCCTGTCTGTAAGTCTTGTCTGTCTGTTGCTCTGATAGAACTGTCTGTCTATGGTCCAATCTCAGTCTCAGCCAATCATGTGCTGCTGACCATGCTGCTTCTTACCAATCGGAGGTGATTAACCATATCTGCCATACTATATTACAGTTTACACTGCATGGAACTCACAATACACACACACACATACAAACCCAATAGCAAACCACTCTGGCTTAACCATCATTTGTTATTAACAGTATTCATCATTAATTGGATTTTAATTACATTTCTGCTCTGTTACATTTTTATTTGAACAATGTAAATTAGGTACAATCTGTTTACATTTTTTGACAAATATTTCAGCAAAACAAAACCCTACACATGGATTTTTGGTTATGATTTCATTTCTTTTTGATAGAAGAAATTAAATGGATTTTTATAGTAGAAACACATGGCGGCTCTGACCTTCATTTGGAGAGAGAGAGTGAGTGAGAGACCGAGAGAGAAAGGGGAGAGACCAAGAGAGAAAGGAGAGAAACCAAGAGAGAAAGGAGAGAGACCAAGAGAGAAAGGAAAGAGACCGAGAGAGAAAGGAGAGAGACCAAGAGAGAAAGGAGAGAGGCCAAGAGAGAAAGGAGAGAGACCAAGAGAGAAAGGAGAGAGGCCGAGAGAGAAAGGAGAGAGACCAAGAGAGAAAGGAGAGAGACCAAGAGAGAAAGGAGAGAGACCGAGAGAGAAAGGAGAGAGACCAAGAGAGAAAGGAAAGAGACCGAGAGAGAAAGGAGAGAGACCAAGAGAGAAAGGAGAGAGACCAAGAGAGAAAGGAGAGAGACCGAGAGAGAAAGGAGAGAGACCGAGAGAGAAAGGAGAGAGACCGAGAGAGAAAGGAGAGAGACCGAGAGAGAAAGGAGAGAGACCGAGAGAGAAAGGAGAGAGACCGAGAGAGAAAGGAGAGAGACCGAGAGAGAAAGGAGAGAGACCGAGAGAGAAAGGAGAGAGACCGAGAGAGAAAGGAGAGAGACCGAGAGAGAAAGGAGAGAGACCGAGAGAGAAAGGAGAGAGACCAAGAGAGAAAGGATAGAGACCGAGAGAGAAAGGAAAGAGACCGAGAGAGAAAGGAGAGAGACCGAGAGAGAAAGGAGAGAGACCGAGAGAGAAAGGAGAGAGACCAAGAGAGAAAGGAGAGAGACCGAGAGAGAAAGGAGAGAGACCGAGAGAGAAAGGAGAGAGACCAAGAGAGAAAGGAGAGAGACCGAGAGAGAAAGGAGAGAGACCGAGAGAGAAAGGAGAGAGACCGAGAGAGAAAGGAGAGAGACCAAGAGAGAAAGGGGAGAGAAAGAGACCAAAAGAGAAAGACAGCTAGAGAACCGAGAGCGAGACTGAAAGAGAGAGACGGAGCGAGAGAGGCCGAGAGAGTGAGACCGAAAGAAAGAGAGACCTAAAGAGAGAAAGAAGTTGAGCCCGAAAGGGAGAGAGAAAGAAGATATGTTTAAATTTGGGTCACATTGTCATTTTGTTTATTAAGGGGGAAGTGCAGTCATATTTAAGATAACATACATCATTTTGTTTATTAAGGGAGAAGTGCAGTCATATTTAAGATAACATACATCATTTTGTTTATTAAGGGGGAAGTGCAGTCATATTTAAGATAGCATACATCATTTTGTTTATTAAGGGGGAAGTGCAGTCATATTTAAGATAACATACATCATTTTGTTTATTAAGGGAGAAGTGCAGTCATATTTAAGATAACATACATCAAATGTCGGACACTATTTCATTTTATCCTTCTGACAAAAAAAGTACAAGGCTTCTTCTATTCATTGATTTGTAAATGTGTATAGAAATATCTGCTATAAGAGCTGTGTCTCGTACAACAAGGTAATGTACGTAGTGTAAATATGGGCGGTGCCTTTTGAGGAAACGCCATATTGAAACACAGATAGTCTCAGCGTGCACAATCATTCTGCTTACTCGATGGCTATTAAGGTCATCATTACGGTTCTAAAACAAAATTGGTCATCATTGCGGTTCTAAAACTGGAAGCAAAGAGAACAAGCATTGAGAACATGGTTAGACTCATAGGAATGCATTCTTTACCCACCAACAAATGCAAGTAAGATAAACAGTCAGTTTAGAAACATCCTCATACGTTCATCACTTGCTAAGCAAGAAAGTCTTGTCAGTTACATAACATTCAGACCAACTTTACTGTTGCTTTCAACTTCTGAGCAAGGTAAAGTTCCTTCTGGTTCTTTGTCAGTGGTTTGAAATAATTCAGTTTAAACTTGGGAATGTTTAAGACTTAACTGGTAATTAAGTCGTAATGGTACGACTGAAGTGGTAATTGTACTGTAGTAGGTCATAAAGATGAATAAGTAATAGACAGTAAAAACATTAAATGTTTTAACCCAGACTTAACGTTTTGGAAGACATTTATATTACAGCACTGAGAAGCAACCTTCAGATATGTTAGTGATTAAAGCTGAGATTCAGATTTTTTTTTTTACAGTATTTAAATGTTATCATACAAAGGCAATACAAAATACAATCTAACAAAAAAAGAATTTAAAGATACACATTATGGCTGAGTCACATAAAAATAATACTGTCAAAAAGGCACTTTTTTTTTTGCACAATAAGAAATAGGACACAAGAGTAGAGGAAGTTTGGTTTGGCTAGCTTGTCCAGAAAAGACTCCACCGATATAACAATAATCTTCAGTCCTTTTTTAATCTGTGGACAGAGACATCGTGTGAAGGCAAAACCCTGGGTCCTATTCATTAGGTAGGGCACACAACCGAAAATGTTTTGCAACGGAAACCAAAATGACGATTGTTATTGGTCCAGGTAGTCCCTCCCTGTTTCATTCCGTTTTCTTCCGTTTGGTGCCTTATGAACACAACCCAGTTCTCTTTGAAGTGGAAATCCCAGCAGCAGAGTCAACATATGCTGTCATTTATCCAAGTGATTTAACTGACTGTCTCCCAGTCTCAATCTTGCTTGGATTGCACAATCTGAGGAAATCCAGGTTCAATGGAAATAAGATCCACATTAGCAGGCACTTGTGCTTCCATGTCCACCTTATGCAGTTGAAGTGTCCTTCCTTCCTGCTTGTGTGAGATGAGCCGCCCCTTTAAGGGCTCAACTCACCACTATAATCTTCTTCTTTGGACTCTTTCTGCCCAGTCCTGTTCTTAATATTATCTGTGTGTGCATGTGTTTGTGTGCGGTGTGTGTTTGCAGTGGGAGAGGAGGGTAGGCTATGTTGGTGATACTACAGTTATACCTGCTTGTTGAGAGACAGTGTCCATAAAGGATCTCCATAAATAAATAAATACCCTTGTAAAACAAGGGCCATTGGTTCGGTCCTGTCCACCTTTTAGTCTCTGTGCAGCCTCGGGTGGGTGAGACCACCGGGACACAGGGAGGGGGGGTTATAAAGGGAAGGGGTGATAAGGGAGGAAGAACGAGTGGTTTGTTTAGGGTCTCTTCCAGCCGCTCCGGATCAGCGTGTCGTGCCGCAGAAAAGGCTGGCTGCGGAGATCTGTGAGTGGGTGAAGGAGGGAGAGAGAGGGGTCACACAGGTTAACTGGGAAGTCAAACTATGGTCCAGTGGTGTCATGCTCAGGTTTGAGGTTGTTGATTAAGGAACCTATATTTGCAGTGCTTATCCTAACAAAATATTTCAGCAAATATGTTCAGAATTGTTCCATTTTACTTATATGTTGTCAAATGGGTAGCCAATTGAATGTGGGTATATGTTAACTAAAGAGAGAATGATGCCTTTCACTGTCAACTTAAAACTAACAGAGAAATATAGATTTTTCAATCCAAGGCTATGGGGGTTTAGTTATTTAAACTAACCACTATGTCAACAATGTATCACAGTTGTAGACAACAAGCTCTGTGAGGTACCGTGCTATAGAGAAGCTAATATTCATACAACTCATCTAACTTGTCGTCTCTAAAAGGACTCACTCCTTTAAACGTCTATACCATCATGATTATGACAGTAGCCCTTAAAATAGAGTGTTCAAGTAGTGTTGCCAATGTTTCTGTCCATTTGTCTGAATAAATGTCCATTTTGTCTGAACATGTCTGTGTGTGTGGATATGTGCAGGGGCCTCAACAGAGCTGGTTGACCAACGAGCTTTTCAGCAAGTCACAGTTACCAGGGACAAACACAACATTGAGACATCAACAGGTGACAGACTGGTGAGTGGTGGATGGACAGAACGCTGGACACAGCATGCAACATGGAAGACGAGAGGTGAGGTGGTGATGAAGGAGGGAAAGACTTTCATGGATGTAGATTAAATCTGTAGCGTGGAAGATCCGTACTATAGCGCAATTTAAATTCAAAAAGGCAATGTTCTCGCGTGCGAGGAGTCTGCATCCAACGGTCCATATTTTGCCTCAATCGGAAACTTCTTTAAAGTGGCAATCAGCAGTAGAAATAATGATAAAGTGTTTTCACTGCACATGTTTCGGTAATAGGTTGAGGGATGGGGCTGGAGAAATGTAATCACTTTCTGTTCATAAACAGTGCTACTAATGCAAGGACTGACCATCCATGATATCTAAAGGACAGGTGACCATGTTTTGAAGTTATATAATGTTTGTTTACATTTACTTGTTTTCAAACATTTGAGTAAAACAAGTTTGTGATGGGGTAAGACAGTTGAACTAAGCTCATGAGGCATTTATAAGTTACACTACATGACCAAAAGTATGTTGACACCTGCTTGTAGAACATCTCATTCCAAAATCTTGGGCATTAATATGGAGTTGGTCCCCCATTTGCTGCTATAACAGCCTCCACTCTTCTGGGAAGGCTTTCCACTAGATCGCTACAGGGAACATTGCTACAGGGCCACAAGCATTAGTGAGGTCGGGTACTGATGTTGGGCGATTAGGCCTGGCTCACAGTCGGCCTTTCAATTCATCCCAAAGGTGTTCGACGGGGTTGAGGTCAGGGCTCTGTGCAGGCCGACTGTGAGCACTCGGCGGTCCCATTCTGTGAGCTTGTGTGGCCTACCACTTCGAAGCTGAGCTGTTGTTGCTCCTATACGTTTCCACTTCACAATAACAGCACTTACAGTTGACCGGGTCTCCATAGACAATGTTTGTCTATGGAGATTGCATGGATGTGTGCTCGATTTTATGCACCTGTCAGCACGGGTGTGGCTGAAATAATCAAATCCATTAATTCGAAGGGCTGTCCGCATACGTTTGTATATATTGTGTATATTCTTCAAGAATCAATGGGTACATATAATTATATAACATATAATTAAGTCCAAAAATGTGTGTAGCAACTGCTGATAGCCCCTTTAACCTTCAATCCCCCTACAACCTCTGCATCTGTTTTCCTGAGAGGTAACGTTGATGGAAAAGAAAATGACCTGACGTGAACTTACAGTGTATTCTGGGGGATGTATCCAGCTATATAAATATTAAGCTACACTTTTGGGCTGTGGTGCAGAAAAGTAGACCTGGCTGTTGTAAAAGCATATCTGACTGCTCTGCTGTGGCTGATGTAAAAGCATATTCGATTGTTGTAGAGTAAAGCAGTCCTGACTGTTGGAAAGCATATCTGAATGCTTTGCTGTACAGTAAAGCATGTTCCTGTTTGCATCTGAAGCGCTGGGCTGGCTGAAGCAGCTGACATCACTGTAGCAGCACCATAGACTGTGTAGCTAGCAGCACACAGCATGTCCGCAGGCCGCAGCACACAGTACGAGCATGGCCATGTGCCAAGCAAACAGGCTTCAGGCTGCCTTTCTTACCCTGCAGCATTTAGAAGTGGCATATACTGTCATTAATCTTCTGTTCAGCTGTTCAGAGGGGTAGAATGAATACAGAGTAGAGGTTAAGGAAAGGTTCTTAACAGGTTAGAGGGGAAAACAAACCATCCACGTTCGTTAGTTTCAAGAAACAACAAGGCATTGTTAGCTGTTGTAGCCAAACCTCTAAATTACTATACTGTACTTTTAAGATTTATGAAAAATAAATCCAAAAAGTATGAAACCTGATAAAAAATTAAAACAGTATTTACATACCGGTAATGTAGCTTTCCATGCCCATGCTGTTATGCTAGATGCAACTTCATACTGGTCATATTGACCATATGATTATATTTCGTGGTAGTAAATATTACGTATTCACATTTTAACATTAGCTTTTGATACAGTCTTTGTAGGTTCAGTAATCCAAAGAGGTTTGGCTGTCTGACTTCTACCCTGGTAATTAAGGTAGAGGTGTTTTGAGGGATATAAAACACATCACTTGCCCACCAATAAGAGTCGAGGGCCAGGATTCAAACAAACTGCACTGTGCTGAACTGTTAAATCGCCGCCGAAGTTAGTGAAGGGTTAAGGAGTAGTCTTAGGGAGGGACAGGGTGGGAGGTCATGCTGCATGCACAGTGGTCAGAGGAGGGACACCTGTTCTGGACAGCCTTGGCATTAGGGGGAAGGAACTGTAGGGACTAGCAGTTGGAGTCGTCACACAGCTGTGCATCACAGAAGAACCGTGAGCCTCGTTTAGCAGTACGGGCTGTGAAGGGGACGCTCTTCAACACTGAGGGGGAGGAGGATGAGGGGAGAAAATGTCACACCTGAGACAGAGGAACCTGTACTGGTGCTGTACTGTGGTAGATCATCTGATATGCCATCAGCTTGGTACACTGCTCAGTGTTGTCACTGTAATATCTTTACATCCAGTATTCCAGCTCTCTCTGTGCCATACCTCCATGTTTTGGTGTATGGACCACAAGGTCTTTGGGTGCTTCTGAAATTGCACCATATTCCCTATACAGTGTACTACGTTTTGACTAGGTGCACTATATGGAGTAAGTTACCAGGACAGGGATATACTGCATGTTGAATAACGTAGATGACGCTATGTCCAGGAGGACAGGGATATACTGCATGTTGAATAACGTAGATGACGCTATGTCCAGGAGGACAGGGATATACTGCATGTTGAATAACGTAGATGACGCTATGTCCAGGAGGACAGGGATATACTGCATGTTGAATAACGTAGATGACGCTATGTCCAGGAGGACAGGGATATACTGCATGTTGAATAACGTAGATGACGCTATGTCCAGGAGGACAGGGATATACTGCATGTTGAATAACGTAGATGACGCTATGTCCAGGAGGACAGGGATATACTGCATGTTCAATAACGTAGATTATGTACTTTTTGTAAAGGGCCTAGTAACAGGAAGGAAAGGCATTATTAACACATTATTAACATATTATGACAATTATTAACATTTAACATTTGGATTATTTCACAGTAGATTTTGATTAATGAGAGTTGAGTTCGAGAACTGTCCTGAGTTAGCACATCCCATGAAGCAGGGCATTGGGAGGGAATGACTCAACTACATGCCTACAATAGTTATACTTTGAGGCTCAATTGCTGCTTAGCTGCACAGATACTACTTAATGATGAGACACTACTAATCTAGAATACTAGCAGGCCACAAAAAGGAAACTACTGGGACATGATTGAAAACTGGAATCTGCTGTTGTCTAGATGCTCTAGAGCCTCTGGTAGTGGTGTCTGAACCGCGTAACACAGTGCTCCTCCAGCCGAGCAGTTGAGGACCACAGTGATCTTAGCCCAGTCCCTGGGGCTGCTGGGGCTGCTGGGGCTTGGGCTGCTGCTGCTGGGGCTGCTGGTGCTGGGGTTGGGGCTGCTAGGGCTGGGGTTGGGGCTTGGGCTGCTGGGGCTGGGGCTGATGGGGCTGGGGCTGCTGCGGCTGCTGGGGCTGGGGCTGATGGGGCTGGGGTTGGGGCTGCTGGTGCTGGGGTTGGGGCTGCTGGGGCTGTTGGGGCTGGGGTTGGGGCTTGGGCTGCTGCGGCTTTGGCTGTGCTGGGGCTGCTGGGGCTGCTGGGGTTGGGGCTGCTGGGGCTGGGGTTGGGGCTGCTGGGGCTGGAGTTGGGGCTGGGGCTGCTGGGGTTGGGGTTGGGGCTGGGGCTTGGGCTGCTGGGGTTGGGGTTGGGGCTGCTGGGGTTGGGGCTTGGGCTGCTGGTGCTGGGGTTGGGGCTGCTGGGGCTGGGGTTGGGGCTGCTGGGGCTGTTGGGGTTGGGGCTGATGGGGCTGGGGTTGGGGCTGCTGGGGCTGTTGGGGTTGGGGCTGCTGGTGCTGGGGTTGGGGCTGCTGGGGCTGTTGAGGCTGTTGAGGCTGGGGTTGGGGCTTGGGCTGCTGCGGCTTTGGCTGGGCTGGGGCTGCTGGGCTAGGGCTGCTGGTGCTGGGGTTGGGGCTGCTGGGGCTGTTGGGGCTGGGGTTGGGGCTTGGGCTGCTGCGGCTTTGGCTGGGCTGGGGCTGCTGGGCTGGGGCTGCTGGGGCTGCTGGGGCTTGGGCTGCTGGGGATGGGGTTGGGGCTTGGGCTGGGTTGGGGCTTGGGTTGGGGCTGCTGGGGCTGGGCCTTGGGATGGGGCTTGGACTAGGGGACCTGGGGCTCCTACTGAGGCATGGCTGGGGGCTGCGTGGCTACCAGCGAGGCTGCATATCGAGCCCACCTGTGATGATATCCTCAATGGTGCCGTCCTTCCCCTCGTATACGGGTCGGTGGTCCTTGGCCTGGCGTTTACGCAGCTCAGAGATCAGCTCCTGTTGCTGCTGCCTCTTTTTCACTACCTGGACCTGGGAGGGAGAGGAGGAAGAACAATACATTTGGCCTAAATGGCTTGAGCTGCCTGAGGATCGTTTCAATCATACAAATGCTTAAACTCCTTATAGTAAGTGTGAGAGTCTTATATTGAGAATTATAAAACAAGTAGGTCAAATCCTGGCTGCTGATTGGTTAATGCCGCATTCCAGACGGTGTCTATTCCACAAGTTACCACCGACTAAAGCTATGACGTTGAAATGCCTATTTACCCTGTTCCATCTCACTGCGCAATCCACTGTCTCATCAGCCCAGCCAGACAATTTATAAAGTCAATCTCCACTGTAAAAAGCATCTAGACATTATCGCCCATTTACTTTAGACTAGCTTTTAGTTTTCAACAGCAGAGATTTGTATAAATCTAGCTGTCTGGTGGTCAGTCAGGTGGTCAGCCTGGTGGTCATCCTGGTGGTCTGGTGGTCATCCTGGTGGTCAGTCTGGTGGTCAGCCTGGTGGTCAGTCTGGTGGTCAGCCTGGTGGTCAGTCTGGTGGTCAGCTTGGTGGTCTGGTGGTCAGTCTGGTGGTCTGGTGGTCAGTCAGGTGATCAACCTGGTGGTCAGTCAGGTGGTCAGCCTGGTGGTCAGTCAGGTGGTCAGTCAGGTGGTCTTGTGGTCAGTCTGGTGGTCTGGTGGTCAGTCAGGTGGTCTGGTGGTCAGTCAGGTGGTCAGTCAGGTGGTCAGTCTGGTGGTCAGTCAGGTGGTCAGTCAGGTGGTCAGTCAGGTGGTCAGCCTGGTGGTCTGGTGGTCAGTCAGGTGGTCAGTCTGGTGGTCAGTCTGGTGGTCAGTCTGGTGGTCTGGTGGTCAGTCAGGTGGTCAGTCAGGTGGTCAGCCTGGTGGTCTGGTGGTCAATCTGGTGGTCAGTCTGGTGGTCAGTCTGGTGGTCAGTCTGGTGGTCAGTCAGGTGGTCAGCCTGGTGGTCAGTCAGGTGGTCTGGTGGTCAGTCTGGTGGTCAGCCTGGTGGTCAGTCAGGTGGTCAGTCAGGTGGTCAGCCTGGTGGTCAGTCAGGTGGTCTGGTGGTCAGTCAGGTGGTCAGTCTGGTGGTCAGTCTGGTGGTCAGTCTGGTGGTCTGGTGGTCAGTCAGGTGGTCTGGTGGTCAGTCAGGTGGTCAGTCAGGTGGTCAGCCTGGTGGTCAGTCAGGTGGTCTGGTGGTCAGTCTGGTGGTCAATCAGGTGGTCAGTCTGGTGGTCAGTCAGGTGGTCAGCCTGGTGGTCAGTCTGGTGGTCAGTCTGGTGGTCAGCCTGGTGGTCAGCCTGGTGGTCAGTCTGGTGGTCAGTCAGGTGGTCTGGTGGTCAGTCTGGTGGTCTGGTGGTCAGCCTGGTGGTCAGTCAGGTGGTCATATCCATCATTTTGTCTAAATTCTAGAGTACATTAAGCTCAATGTTACTAATGTTAGTTGAGTCCAGTTTTAGTATTTGTATTTATTATGGATCCCCATTAGTTCCTGCTAAGGCAGCAGCTACTCTTCCTGGGCTCCAACAGGTCTACACCTGTTGTATTCGGCACATGCGCATTGATTTGATTTGATTTCACAATAGATTAAGTGTGTGCACTCAGGCCACTACTCAACTACCACATCTACAACACAAAATCCATGTCTAATTTTACTGCTTGCGTGAGTTACTTGATGTGGTATAGAGTTCCATGTAGTCATGGCTCTATGTAGTACTGTGTGCCTCCCATAGTCTGTTCTGGACTTGGGGACTGTGATGAGACCTCTGGTGGCATGTATTGTGGTGTATGAATGGATGTCTGAGCTGTGTGCCAGTAGGTCAAACAGACAGCTCGGTGCATTCAACAGGAGAGATTGACATGCATATTATTAATGTTAGCTCTCTGTGTACATCCAAGGGCCAGCCATGCTGCCCTGTTCTGAGCCAATTGCAATTTTCCTAAGTTCCTCTTCATGGCACCTGACCACACAACTGAACAGTAGTCCAGGTGCCTGCCTTGTGGGTAGTGCTGTTGAGAAGGCAGAGTAACACTTTATTATGGACAGACTTCTCCCCATCTTAGTGTCACGTCCTGACCATAGAAAGCTGTTATTTTCTATGGTAGAGTAGGTCAGGTCATGACGGGGGTTTTCTAGTTTAGTTTTTCTATGTTATGTTCTAGTTTTGTATTTCTATGTTGGGTTTTGTTTGGGATGATCTCCAATTAGAGGCAGCTGGTCATCGTTGTCTCTAATTGGAAATCATACTTAAGTAGGTGTTTTTCCCACCTGGGTTTGTGGGAGATTATTTTTGAGTAGTGTATATTTCACCTCTGCGTCACGGTTTGTTGTTTTTTGTTATATGGTTTATGTGTATGTATTGCATAGTTTCACAGTGAAAATAAAATGTGGAACGACACACACACTGCACTTTGGTCCGCTCCTTCCTACGACAACCGTGACACTTAGCTATTGTTGTATCAATATGTTTTGACCATGACAGTTTACAATCCAGGGTTACTCCAAGCAGTTTAGTCACCTCAACTTGCTAAATTTCCACATTATTAATTACAAGATTTAGTTGAGGTTTAGGGTTTAGTGAATGATTTGTCCCAAATACAATGCTTTTAGTTTTAGAAATATTTAGGACTAACTTATTCCTTGCCACCCATTCTGAAACTAACTGCAGCTCTTTGTTAAGTGTTGCAGTCATTTCAGTCGCTGTAGTAGCTGACGTATATAGTGTTGAGTTATCCGCATACATAGACACACGGGCTTTACTCAAAGCCAGTGGCATGTCGTTAGTAAAGTTTGAAAAAAGTAAGGGGCCTAGAAAGCTGCCCTGGGGAATTCCTAATTCTACCTGGATTATGTGGGTGAGGCTTCCATTAAAGAACACCCTCTGTGTTCTGTTAGACAGAACTCTTTATCTACAAAATAGCAGAGTGTGTAAAGCCATAATTCATACGTTTTCCTAGCAGCAGACAATGATCAATAATGTCAACATCCGCACTGAAGTCTAACAAAACAGCCTCATTTTTGTAAGTGCTGTGCTTGTTGAATGTCCTTCCCTATAATTTGTTTACTGTAAAATAGCATTGTATCTGGTCAAACACAATTTTTTACAAAAGTTTACCAAGGGTTGGTAACAGGCTGATTGGTTGGCTATTTGTGCCAGTAAAGTTTTTTTTATTAGTCTTAGGTAGCGGAATGACTTTTGCTTTCCTCCAGGCCTGAGGGCACACACTTTCTAGTAGGCTTAAACTGAAGATATGGCAAATAGAAGTGGCAATATCGTCCGCTATTATCCTCAGAGATTTTCATCTAAGTTGTCAGACCCCGGTGGCTTGCCTTTGTTGATAGACAACAATACTTTTTTTTACCTCTTCCACACTCAAAATTACAATGCTTGTCTTTCATAATTTGGTCATATATATTTGGATGTGTAGTGTCAGCATTTGCTGCTGGCATGTTATTCCTAAATTTGCTCATTAAAAAATAATTGAGCAAGCTTTTGACTTTTGGCTTTTTGGGCCTTGTCTGTCAGAGTCATGGCTAGGGAGACTTCTAGTATTGTACCTTGGGGTCATGTTGCTTGGCCTCCTGAGCCAGTAACTTCTCTCTCATGGCTTTCTCCTGCTTTTTCCTCTGCTCATTGTCCTCCACCGCATCCTGTAGGGAGGACATCACAAAATGCACGTCTCTTTTATAATAGAAGAACTGGATCTGGGAGTTGAATTAAACATAGAGATAACACTTTCATGTAGCTAAACAGTCAGCACCATTCATTTTCTCTGTGTGTTTGTGTGTCTCTCGCTCTTCCCCTCCCTGTTTCTCTCTCTAACGCACGCACACATGCGTCCACACACACACACACACACACACACACACACACACACACACACAGATCCTTTGCACGTTTCTTCAACAGATCCATAAATCCTTGTAGAAAACAATCTCAGGAAGGTGTCTGTACCGCAGGACAGAGCTGTCCATCCGGGGGAGGCAGAGGCAGAGCGGGCCATCGGTCCAGGGGTCAGAGGCAGGGGCAGGAGGGGAATGCAGGTGGGAAGGGGGGAATACGGAGCCCAGTTTAAACACCACAGCTACCGTTCTGACCCAGCTGGCCCTTCCTGTTATTAGACCTGTTACCCCAGTCTACACCCAGTCCTGTGTCACACAGACAGTTCTGCTTTTCTCTGGGAGGCAGCGGGACAACAGCCAGACTAACTCAAGGCTAGGCTAACTCCCATAGGACAGAGAGAGTATGCTCCTCCTGAACATGGCCCTGTGAGGCTCAGTTGGTAAAAGTGTGGCGCTATTGACACACATCAAAGCACTACAAGGTCATGGGTTCATTTCCTACAGGGATCACATACACATCCTACATGTATGAACTCACTTTCCAATAACTCACTTTGGATAACAGTGTTAGCTAAGTGGCCTGATACATACATGTGATCCCTGTAGAAGATGTGTGTTTTTTGGTCCTTCCTTACCTTGTAAGCTCTGATGAATCGCACAAACACAGGGAAGAACACGGATGGAGGAGTCGTCTTGGAACTCTCCCCAAAGTAGTTCACCACATTGTTGAAGGCTTCCTAGAAATGACCCGGGAGAGACACGTGTTAAGGGTAGAACACAACATTTGTCAACATTGCAAACTTTAACAAACACCTTTTTATAGTGTTGTGCTGTATTGTTGCACAGGTCTTTTGGTCTGTGTTTGCTGCATCTAAGAAGGAAGAGGTGTTGTTTCGTGTTACAGTAAGTTGTGTTGTGTTTTGACCAGTTGGCAGTTTTAGAACAGCTATTTTCCTGAAGAAGAATTGTGTACTTGCTTTAGCGATCTACAAAATGTTGTTTTGAGTAGTGGAAGAAGTATACAAGTTTAAAATGTTAGAGACATTAGTGTGGAACAATTCCGTTTGTAGTTTTGATAGGATGGAGGTGGCGTGAGAACCTCAGCGGTCTTGGCATCCTTCTGCAGTTTGTCCAGCTGAGTGTCGCTGGTCTGGAGGAAGCCCTTGAGAACGGAGTGGTCATGGAGACTAGACTCTTTCCTGATCAGATCCATCCCTTTACCTAGCTCCCGCACATCCAGCAGCACATTCTCCAAAGACACTAGAGAGAGAGATACGCACACGCACACAGACACACACACACACACACACACACACACACACACACAATGTCAAACCTCTTTATTTCAACTGTGCTTCACATGTCCTGTAGTCTTCTGTGTACACTGAGAAGAGAAGAATGGTGTCTGTGTGTGTAACTCGGTGGTCACCGGCAGCAGCTTTGTCCACAAAGTGCAGTTCGTTGAAGAAGTTGGCCAGCTCAGGATACTTCTCCTTGACAACCACAGCTATGTAGTGGAGCAGAGTCATCTTCCTGTCTGTAGACTTAGTGTCCAGTAGCTGGGGGAGGAGAACATTCCATATCAGTCAAGGCTCTTTCCACTTGCTCTGGAGGAGTACATTTTGAAACAAGTGTACACATCACAGGAGGTTGGTGGCACCTTAATTGGGGAGTAAGGGCTCGTGGTAATGGCTGGAGCGGAATGGGTGCAATGGCATCAAATACATCAAGCACATGGTTTGATGCCATTCCATTGTCTCCGTTCCAGCCATTATTATGATCCTTCTCCCCTCAGCCTCCACTGGTACACATGGAGCCTTTTATAACTAGTGTCCGGCAGCTGACAGAGAAAAAGATATTCACAACCAGAATACATATCAGCGTCTTTTATCAACCTTGAAACAAGTGTACACGGGTAGCCTTGTATTACTGATTACTACCTGGAACTACCTGGAACTGAATACATATCCAGAATACATGGCCCTTTTATTTCTGAAGGAGTACACCTTGAAAAGTGAGCAGTCTCTTGAGGACTTGCAGAGAGCCGCTCTCTAGAATGTGCTACTTTGTATCGTACAGTACTCACCAGATCAAGACTTTGTAGTTTGAAGCCATACACAGATCCTCTCTTGCTGCTGTTCATGTAGTTTCCCAGGGCTAAGATGATCTATGCGAGTACAGAAAGTAAAGAATAAACATCTTAGCACCATACTAATGTGGCCATGGTCAAGCAAAAGCTACTCGGTTTCCCTACATATTTGTTACACTAAGAGCATCTTTCGTCCATTGACTACAATTGACCTGGATGATCTTTGTGCTGTGAGTATTCTGGGAAACTCACCACTGTCTGCTAATGTGAAAGGATGCTTCTCTTCCAATTGAAACCAGTTGAATCATTGATGGACGACGACGATGAGAGAACCCTTACCTCTAGCATGCGTTTTAACTTGGGTGAAGACTTGACGGATGCGGACGCTGCGATAATGGCGTTGAGCTGCGGGGTTAGCATGTTGACATTCTCTGAGAAGTTCCCTACAAACGTAATAATATTCATCCTCTGGGTGAGCCGTTCGATCTTGGAGAAGAAGAGCATGAATCGGTCCTCGTCCGTCAGCGCATCCAGCGGTCGCCGCTCCCGCTCGTACTGACGCATCATCTTCCCCTCCGCCTCCGTTGGAAGGAAACGCATCAGACACTCCACGAAGTCCACCGGCAGGGCCTGCAGGTCGAAGCTATAGGGAGAGAAAGATAGTACAGGTTACAATACTGAAAGATTAGAAACATCAGACAGGACAAGTTAGAAACATCAAACGGGGAGACAGGTTAGAAACATCAGACAGGACAGGTAAGAAACAGGTAAGAAACATCAGACAGGACAGGTTAGACACATCAGACGGGGAGACGGGTTAGAAACATCAGACAGGACAGGTAAGAAACATCAGACAGGACAGGTAAGAAACATCAGACAGGACAGGTTAGAAACATCAGACAGGACAGGTTCGAAACATCAGACAAGACAGGTTCGAAACATCAGACAAGACAGGTTGGAAACATCAGACAGGACAGGAGACAGGTTGAAAACATCAGACAGGACAGGAGACAGGTTAGAAACATAAGCGCTAGAACTGGACACGATGCAGTTAGAGCCAGCAGATGGGCCTCTTTTCTGAGTCTGGTTCCTCTCTATGTTTCTTCCTTCTAGGGAGTGTTTCCTTGCCACTGTGCTTCTGCTTGCTCTTTGAAGGTCTAGGCTGGTTACTGTAAAGCCCTTTGTGACAACTGAATTGTTGATGTGATTAATTGATGGAGAGCGAGGTATAGCCTACTGTAC
This sequence comes from Salmo trutta, assembly GCF_901001165.1. Taxonomy (NCBI): domain Eukaryota; kingdom Metazoa; phylum Chordata; class Actinopteri; order Salmoniformes; family Salmonidae; genus Salmo; species Salmo trutta. The sequence goes on along the minus strand of NC_042984.1, from coordinate 13,066,392 downwards.
ATACGTCTGTATGGCTTTGCAGATCTCTTCAGTGCTCTTGTTGGCCTTCCTCAGGGTGATAGCCAGGTTCTTGGAGCGGTTTGTGTCCAGCAGGGAGACCTTGTTGATAGCCTTATGAGACACCTTGGTCTTGGGGCCACTCAGGTCCACCACTGGACCCTGGGCCTTGGTCTTAAACAGTTCCTCAAACTTCTCCACATCCAGCTCCTATAGACAGACAACACACACCACACACTCAGTCAAACGTGATACCTCAATGCATGTCCATTTTCTATGACAAGGATAATGTTTCATTCAATTAATTAGGAGTGGGGCCTTGAATGAATTAGGAGTGTGGCCTTGAATGAGTTAGAAGTAGGGCTTTGAGGGCCTATTTTCCTGACCACCCAACATGACAAAGAACAACTCAGGTCCCTAATTAAGAGGTAAACTGTCAGATGAAGGCCCCTAATTAAGAGGTAAACTGTCAGATGAAGGCCTCTAATTAAGAGGTAAACTGTCAGATGAAGGCCTCTAATTAAGAGGTAAACTGTTAGATCTATGCCCCTAATTAAGAGGTAAACTGTCAGATGAAGGCCCCTAATTAAGAGGTAAACTGTCAGACGAAGGCCCCTAATTAAGAGGTAAACTGTCAGACGAAGGCCCCTAATTAAGAGGTAAACTGTCAGACGAAGGCCCCTAATTAAGAGGTAAACTGTCAGATGAAGGCCCCTAATTAAGAGGTAAACTGTCAGACGAAGGCCCCTAATTAAGAGGTAAACTGTCAGATGAAGGCCCCTAATTAAGAGGTAAACTGTCAGATGAAGGCCCCTAATTAAGAGGTAAACTGTCAGATGAAGGCCACTAATTAAGAGGTAAACTGTCAGATGAAGGCCCCTAATTAAGAGGTAAACTGTCAGATGAAGGCCCCTAATTAAGAGGTAAACTGTCAGATGAAGGCCCCTAATTAAGAGGTAAACTGTCAGATGAAGGCCCCTAATTAAGAGGTAAACTGTCAGATGAAGGCCCCTAATTAAGAGGTAAACTGTCAGATGAAGGCCCCTAATTAAGAGGTAAACTGTCAGATGAAGGCCCCTAATTAAGAGGTAAACTGTCAGATGAAGGCCCCTAATTAAGAGGTAAACTGTCAGATGAAGGCCCCTAATTAAGAGGTAAACTGTCAGATGAAGGCCCGTAAAAGGAAGTTTGTCCTGAACTGGTAGACTCACCTCTAGTACTCTTTCATCATCTATCTCACTGAAGACCGTACCGTTGATCTGGTTGGGTTTCAGAGCGGTCCAGTTGAATATAGGCAGACGGAACTTGGTCTTGATGGGCTTCTTGATCCTGATAGCTGCAGACCGACATTATTAGAGTGCTTATTATTCATTTAAAGAAAATCAGGAAAGCCATTACATAGAATATCAGGACAGCCATTTCATTGAAAATCAGGACAGCTATTACATCGAAAATCAGGACAGCTATTTCATTGAAAATCAGGACAGCCATTACATTGGAAATCAGGACAGCCATTATATAGAAAATTAGGACAACCATTATATAGAAAATCAGGACAGCCATTACATAGAAAATCAGGACAACCATTACATGGAAAATCAGGACAGCCATTACATCGAATCAGGACAACCGTTACATAGAAAATCAGGACAGTCATTACATAGAAAATCAGGACAACCATTACATAGAAAATCAGAACAACCATTACATAGAAAATCAGGACAGCCATTACATAGAAAATCAGGACAACCATTACATAGAAAATCAGAACAACCATTACATAGAAAATCAGGACAACCATTACATAGAAAATCAGGACAACCATTACATAGAAAATCAGGCATATTACCATCACACAATCCGACTTGTATATTGTACTGTATTCTTTTGAACACATTCTATACTCCACCTTAAGTTCATTTTTAGTTTAGATGAACCATAATGGCCCCATAGCAGATGTGCAATACAGTATATTTAAATGCTGATACTAGCTCTTACCTGATAGGCCCATATTGAGGATGAAATTGGGAGCAGTTCCTGGTAGAGGCGGGGCCATAGGAGGGGGTGGGGGTGGGCATGGAGTATTCTCTCCTGTGGAACAGAAGACAAACACTCACCATAATGGCAGTCTATAGAGCCATAATAAAATCTCAAGCTTATGAATGTCTGTGAGAGAGACTAGTGTAGCTCTAACAGGCTGTACCAAATCAGTACGATGAATAAAAGATCATTCATATTGGTTTATGGTGGCATACACTAATGTTGTGCGTCCATCCAGCTGTGTGTGTCACCATAGTTCCTGGAACCATGCTGTAAACAGTGATTCTGAACCTTTCAGTGGGCCTCAGAATGGAAAAGGTTGAGAACCCCTGCTGTGAAGGACAATGTGAAAGGAAGCCAACACAGTAGAGTTGGAGTCGGCACAATGATGTGAAAGAGTATAACTGTGCATGGTAATGTACCTAAAACAGAGGGAAGTGGAGGGGGAGGAGGGGGAGGTGGTGCTTCACTGGCCCTTGGTAGACTAGTCCCTGGTCCTCCTGGTCCTCCTGGCCCTGTTACTCCTCCAGGCCCCACTGAGAACCCTCCATTCTGCCCAAAGTCACCGAGAGGCACCCCCGGATCTCCACCCCCTCCTCCTCCACCACCACCGCCCCCTCCCAGGGGCTCGATGGCGATGTCCCCGTCCGGCTGCTTGCGGAGGCGGATGGTCCCCTGCTGTTCCATCTCCAGCAGGCGCTTCTCCATGTTGAAGCTCCTCTGGAAGGCAGCGTCCTTCTCCTTGATCATCCTCCTCAGGGTGTGGACCTGAGTGTTGGTCGACTCGTACGTCTCCTGTTGGGTCAGAACACCAGAGGGAGACAGAGAGAGAAACCACACTATGATGACTCCACAAACTATACAGGATCATATTCACTCCATTTCCTGACAATCAATTTGCTATCATAGCATTCTTGCTAGAGCATAGTTGATCAAACGTTAATGTCATTCTGCCATTGCTGTGCATATAGTTCTCCAGGAGTAGTAAAACACTGTTGCAAAACAACATATTAATACAACATTGAGACACGCTATTGCTGTTCTGAATCATAAAGGGTACATTTGATACTGTATATGAGAAATATAATGATCATTTCATTCGGTATCATAATAGTGATCCCCAGCTTATCTTACCCGTATGACATGGAGATCCTTGTCCTTCTGTAGGAGCTGCTTCTCCAGGTCAGCCACTTTCATGATGGTCTCATTCTCCACGTCCAGAAGCTTCTCTGTCACCTAGTACAGGGTGGAGAGGATAGAGGGTGAGCAAAGAAAGAGAAGGTAGGAGGCATGGAGAGAAAATCAGTGAGTGAAGAGATGGGACAAGAGGGATGGAGAAAGGGGAGGAGGAGATGAATTAAAGCATTGATCCAGTAAAGTCCAACTCGGCATCTCGCCCAGATCCGCTCCCTTTCTCTCTCTCTCTCTCTCTCTCTCTCTCTCTCTCTCTCTCTCTCTCTCTCTCTCTCTCTCCTGTACTGTAATCTCTGCAGCATTAATAAGAAATGTGATATACCTAGCAACATGACACAAGGCAGTGTAAGTGAGGCTGAACTGACACAATTTTCACTTTTGAATGTGGACAGATAACACGTGTTGTAAACTAAAGGAATTCTTAGGGTGGAATGTTTCGCTCTCTTCCTCCCCCATAATTCCTGGTCCCTGAAAGCAGGGTTTGTTTTGAAATTCTTAGGATGACGGCACGTCTGACTCTGACCTTTCTGTCATTGGAACAGTTTGGTGGATTGTTTCCTTGTATTACTGACTGACTGACACCAGAAAAGACATAATCAGACATTAGTGATGTACCTGATTACTTTGTTCATGGAACCGTTTTTATGTCAAATGTTCAGAAGGGAAAAGGACACACATAGAATCTATAGAATTCATGTATTTACATGACATCCCCAATCATGTACAGAGGCATAGTGGGGGGTCATGTGGTCAGCCTGGTGGTTAGTCTGGTGGTCAGCCTGGTGGTTAGTCTGGTGGTTAGTCTGGTGGTCTGGTAGTCAGCCTGGTGGTTAGTCTGGTGGTCAGCCGGGTGGTTAGTCTGGTGGTTAGTCTGGTGGTCTGATGGTCAGCCTGGTGGTCAGCCTGGTGGTTAGTCTGGTGGTTAGTCTGGTGGTCAGCCTGGTGGTCAGCCTGGTGGTTAGTCTGGTGGTCAGTCTGGTGGTCAGCCTGGTGGTTAGTCTGGTGGTCAGTCTGGTGGTCAGCCTGGTGGTTAGTCTGGTGGTCAGCCTGGTGGTTAGTCTGGTGGTTAGTCTGGTGGTCTGATGGTCAGCCTGGTGGTTAGTCTGGTGGTCAGCCTGGTGGTCAGCCTGGTGGTCAGCCTGGTGGTTAGTCTGGTGGTCAGCCTGGTGGTCAGCCTGGTGGTTAGTCTGGTGGTCAGTCTGGTGGTTAGTCTGGTGGTCAGCCTGGTGGTCAGCCTGGTGGTTAGTCTGGTGGTTAGTCTGGTGGTCAGCCTGGTGGTCAGCCTGGTGGTCAGCCTGGTGGTTAGTCTGGTGGTCAGTCTGGTGGTCAGCCTGGTGGTTAGTCAGGTGGTTAGTCTGATGGTCTGGTAATCAGTCTGGTGTCTGATAGTCAGTCTGGTGGTCTGGTTGTCAGTCTGGTGGTCTGGTAGTCAGTCTGGTGGTTAGTCTGGTGGTCAGTCTGGTGGTCAGCCTGGTGGTCAGCCTGGTGGTCAGTCAGGTGGTCAGCCTGGTGGTCAGTCAGGTGGTCAGCCTGGTGGTCAGCCTGGTGGTTAGCCTGGTGGTTAGTCTGGTGGTCAGCCTGGTGGTCAGCCTGGTGGTTCGTCAGGTGGTTAGTCTGGTGGTTAGTCTGATGGTCTGGTAATCAGTCTGGTGTCTGATAGTCAGTCTGGTGGTCTGGTAGTCAGTCTGGTGGTCTGGTGGTCAGTCTGGTGTCTGGTAGTCAGTCTGGTGTCTGGTAGTCAGTCTGGTGTCTGATAGTCAGTCTGGTGGTCAGTCTGGTGTCTGATAGTCAGTCTGGGGTCTGGTAGTCAGTCTGGTGGTCTGGTGGTCAGTCTGGTGTCTGATAGTCAGTCTGGGGTCTGGGAGTCAGTCTGGTGGTCTGGTGGTCTGGTAGTCAGTCTGGTGTCTGGTAGTCAGTCTGGTGGTCTGGTGGTCTGGTAGTCAGTCTGGTGTCTGGTAGTCCGTCTGGTAGTCTGGTTGTCAGTCTGGTAATCAGTCTGGTGGTCTGGTAGTCAGTCTGGTGGTCTGGTAGTCAGTCTGGTGTCTGGTAGTCAGTCTGGTGGTTTGGTAGTCAATCTGGTGTCTGGTAGTCAGTCTGGTGGTCTGGTGGTCTGGTAGTCAGTCTGGTGTCTGGTAGTCCGTCTGGTAGTCTGGTTGTCAGTCTGGTGGTCAGTCTGGTGTCTGGTAGTCAGTCTGGTGGTCTGGTAGTCAGTCTGGTGTCTGGTAGTCAGTCTGGTGGTTTGGTAGTCAGTCTGGTGTCTGGTGGTCAGTCTGGTGGGTCTTACATGGGACAGGTGTTCCTCCAGTTCCTCCACCTTCTCCAGAGCCACGTTCTTGGTCTCTGCATCCTCCAGCAGCCCGCCCACATCAAACACATTGTCCAGGTAGGCCTGGATCTGGACTGACAGCTTGTCACTCTCTGTGTACTTGGATTTCTGTAGGGAGAGAAGGAGAGATTCAGGTCAGTGAGTCACAGTAAGACACATATGAAGGTACCTTAGCGGTAACATTTTAAAGGCATCTTGGAAAAGGGACAGAACTTAAAATGACAATTTTCACTTCCTGCCTTCAAATGCTGTCTCAAAAGGCATAAGACACAGCCTATGTATGGCTCCTTGGAGACTTCATTCAAGTAGATGTTGGGCCAGAAGTTTTTCCTGACCTGACCAGGTACAAATCCAGGCCCTGGTTTTAGTGACTGTTCATGAACACATGATTTACATTAATTATTATATTGTATTTATAGCGTCCTCCATACCTCCAGGTAGTCGTCAAGGCCCAGCTTGGTGAACTCATACTGCAGGTGAACCCTGAAGTTCATGTCTTCTACTGAGTGAACCATGATGTTGATGAACTGCATGCAGGCCACCATGAAGTCAATGTTCCCATCCTCCACACGGAAATAGTCCATCAGCTTCTCAAAGCGATGCTTCTCCTTGCACACCTGAAAAGGAAAAGAAAGAGCATGTATTAGATCAATACAGACCTGAGTATCTTTTGGGGAAGTTGGCCAAGCAGTGAAAAAAGTAATCTTCCAGTCCAGTAGAGTAGGATGTAGTTCAGTTATGTTCCCTTCTGAACCACTTCAGTGTCCGATATGGTCCAATATTTTTGATATAAATTTGACATAATGTATGTCTGTCTCTTTGTAATATGCAGTTCCTGTGCTGTATTACAGAGTCTCAGGTTAGAGAGTGACCCGTTAGCATTTTGTTATTTTGAATTACTGATAATCTTCCCTCCCAACAGAATGCCTAATGAAACTCTAAGAAAGTTGACATTAAAGGCATTAAAATATTTGAAATTGTTCCAATTTAGATCATTTAAAATATACAAAAGTAAATTTGTCACGGATATACTTCAATATACTTCAATATATTCATGAAGTATGATAAAAACAAAAAAAATGCCACCTGGGATGCCAAGGATATGAGTGTAAGCAAAGGTCAACACACTCCATTTGGAATGAAAAGACCTCCTGATTATAGGAATTCATGGGAAGGGAACATAAGAAAATAAGGCAAAAGGATAAAGATCTCGCCAGACACACACACACACACACACACACACAGAGCTGATTTCCCAACCTAAAGAGAACCCTCAGATTTGAATAGAGACACAACCCCTTATTCCTTATCAGAATTCTTTAACCTAGAGTTGTTGTGCTGTAATAAATACTTCATTACGGAACTAATATGGCTATAAACCAGGTCTGCTTCCCAAATGGCACCCTATCTCCTATATACTGCACTACTTTTTACCAGGGCCCAAAACATTTCAGTAAGTGTCAACTGTCATTATGATGACATTTTTAAATCCCACTACAAAGCTGTTGGTTGGATCCCACATTGTTGTGACTGGGTGGCTGATTAGAGTATTGGGGCTCTGTGGGGCTCTGCAGATTACTCAGAGTAATTGGGTTGTTCCGGTGTTTAGATGACTATTCAGGCTAGAATCTGAAAGGCCAAGCAAACCTTTGTGATCCACTCACTCCCAATGGGGAGTTGATCCTTATCAAGGTCGCCTCATATCTGGTGGCTTTGCCTAGCAGAACTGTGTTCAAGTAGTATTTGCTTTATTGATTGAGCTTGCATGGCACAATGGAACTAGTGGAATAGTCCCAAATGTATAAACCCTATTAGGGCTGTTGCGGTGACCGTATTACCGCCACACCGGCATGACGTTTAGGCACGGTAATTAGGCTTCTCCAAGCTCTGATGCTGCTAATGGTCATTAGTAGCCTACCAAACTTGCTAACTGCCTGGTACTCAGCACTCTACTCGCTCTAATCACTCTGACATCAATGCAAATGTAACTGAAAATCAAATCAAACACTTCATGAGGGCCCATGAGCTCATGTTGCGCAACATTTCTATAGGCTATGTAATTGCAGGAGAAAACAGAGTGATGGCCTCTATTAAAAAGAGGAGGCTCCCATCAGGGTTCTATAGGCTAGGCCTACTACATTTATTTCTCAACTTTCCTAATATTAAGCACATTGCTTTGCTTTACAACAGGAGTATAGCCTACCTGGCTGGCATGACAATAAACCACAGGGAAAAACATCCTCCATTTGCTATTTAAGTGCATATATGACATGTATTTTTTTCCGCTGCCCCTGTTTTGATACAGGTGCATGATAATGGTCCATTCTAAATCAAAACAAATTTCACACATATTATTTAGTATATGTAAAGACAAGATTAAATCAAGAATAGTCTGATGTGTGAGACTATGTGTGAGATGTGTTGGGACTTGTTGGAATCATAGTCGCACACCTCATGTAGCCTAGCCCATAGGCCCATATGTTTTAATAAGGTTAGTATCACACCTCATGTAGCCTAGCCCATAGGCCTATATGTTTTAATAAGGTTAGTATCACACCTCATGTAGCCTAGCCCATAGGCCCATATGTTTTAATAAGGTTAGTATCACACCTCATGTAGCCTAGCCCATAGTCCTATATGTTTTAATAAGGTTAGTATCACACCTCATGTAGCCTAGCCCATAGGCCCATATGTTCTAATAAGGTTAGTATCACACCTCATGTAGCCTAACCCATAGTCCTATATGTTTTAATAAGGTTAGTATCACACCTCATGTAGCCTAGCCCATAGTCCTATAGGTTTAATAAGGTTAGTATCACACCTCATGTAGCCTAGCCCATAGTCCTATATGTTCTAATAAGGTTAGTATCACACCTCATGTAGCCTAGCCCATAGGCCTATACGTTTTGATAAGGTTTGTATCACAGATAAAGTGGCCAAATAACTTCTTTAAATGAAGCACTTTAATCTGCTTGACAAGGAGTGTAGAGTCTGACTGGCATATATAAACTGCACGTGTGTTTCTAGTTTGGGGAAGATCATTTCCACTATAATAAAAGCATTACATGCATAATTGCATTTGTGGTCACTTTTGATAATGGTGTTTTCCACTAATGGAACATTCACACTTATAGCCTACTACCATGTGTGCATTGCTGCGCTTATAATGTGAAGAAATAGCCTAATAGTTTATCAAGGTAAATGTTCTGGTCTGTTACGTCAGCCACATTGCAAAAAAAAGGTTTGTATTAATTTGGGATGTATCGCATCCCAGAACTGTCCCAGACTATGTTTGGAATATTTATTTCTCACACAGAATATAATAGGTTGACTTTGTACTATGGGGATAGTAGATTGACATAGGCTGGTGTTTTTACTGTTCGTTAGGCCTACGCATCTTGTTGGCTGAAAAAAGTAAATATGGACAGTTCTTCCACATGCACCTCGGAGTTGGATGAGGACGCCCGCGGTTGCGTCCCCGATGTGTCTGTCTTAACTTGTAGTCTGTGAGAAAGACCTGATCACGTGATGGAGAGCCATGTGAGTGAGACACTTCGGATAGGGCAGCACACTCAGGGAGAAGGGTACAACTCAACACTTCGGGCCGCAAACGGCATGGATGTTTTTAGGGTGCATTACGACCACAAAGGGGATACCGCCGTGAAAATCGAGGCATTATCAGGTGCTTGTCAAATTGTGAATGAGTAACTGATGGAGTGTGTACAGCCTGCGCAGAAAACAAAGCAGAGATCATGCCTTTCAAGCAACTTTTTTCAAATCATCATTAGTCTCATCATGCAGCCTTACAATGTTACAAATCAAAACATATAGGCCAATGTTTGTAGAACAACTAAAGTTACATTATAACTCTTAATGAATTAAGCATATAGGGGTACTTATTACTTTGTTAACCTCTCAACACAGAATAGCCACGTGTGAGCACTCCCTCAAATCATTTGGAGAAAATATTTATATTTTATTCAGCTTTGTTCAATTGTATTCTTCATACTATAAAATAATGTAAAATAATGCCAACGAATTAGAAGCAGATCTTGTCCACAGCCATATGGCATAGCCGCATCAGGACCTAACATAAGGACAACTCAGAGTATGCTATTCTTTTCTTCTGAAATAGACTACATTTCTTCATATCAGGCTTCTTTAGACCTGTCTAAAATAAAGAATGGCTTTATTGTGAAGGTGTAGGCTATATTATATGTATTTAAAATGGTTTGTAGACCACATGTATGTGTGAAAGCTAGGAGATGCTAAATGTGTTTATGTTCATTTAAGGGTCAATGACCATGAGATTGACAGTTATTTGCTTGACAATCACCAGCTGACTACATTTTGTGACTACCACAGCCCTAAACCCTATCCACCTGGCACACAATCAAACCCTGGAAGTATCTGAATCAGATCTGGTGGATGAACTATAGTTAGAATTTTCCTGAAGATGTGTGCTGTACTGCACCTCTTTGAAGTTGTCGAAGGCAGAGAGTATGATCTCATGGCCTCCTCTAACCAGACACACAGCAGCCAGCAGCTCCAGAACCAGGGCTTTAGTCCTGTAGACAAAACAAAAAACAAACTCTATTCCACTTGTATGTGGTTCACGTCCACCACACTATGGCTTTGATACATTTCATCTTTAAAGATATGTCATCTCTCCATCAACTGTATACATTCAAAACCCTTGGTAAAGCACTGAATGAAGACATAGAGAAGCTGTAATCCATAAATCCCTACTTTGATGTTTAACACCCACATAGAAGCAGGATAGCAGGGGCTGGTCGCGGCTCTAGCAGAACTTATGCTAAAAGAGGTCATTATGAAGGGATCAGCTCCCACTCTTTAACACTGTAATCCCCTCTATACTAAACATTCGTCTAACACACTGGATGTATAACAAGCCTTCGTCCCAAATGGAACCCTATTCCCTACATTGTGCACTACTTTTGACCAGCGCCCTATTGCCCTTCTCAAAAGTAGTGCACTAAATAAGGAATAGGGTGCAATTTTGGATGCAAATCATGCCTTTGCCAGATGGGAGCCCCCCCCCCCCCCCCAACTTCACAGAGAAGCCGATGGGAGCCCCCCCTCAACTTCACAGACAAGCCGATGGGAGCCCCCCCCCAACTTCACAGAGAAGCCGATGGGAGCCCCCCCCAACTTCACAGAGAAGCCGATGGGAGCCCCCCCCAACTTCACAGAGAAGCCGATGGGAGCCCCCCGCCCCCCATGGAGAAGGAGAGGTGTATCATATGAACAGGCTGATCAAATGTTTCACCTTTTTCCTGACCTACACCTTGACCGACGGCCTAACCCACCCTTAATACTCTCAAGCTGGGGAGGTGGCCTGAGTTCTTACATTGACTTCTTATTGTGGGTCAGACTTGTGTATATAAGGATTACCTCCTTGCTTGGCTCATCCTCACTTGTGACTAGGGTTCTCTCTGCACTATCTTGGTTTGTATGAGAATCTTTATAAGAATCTTCCACAATGGCTATTCTCAAGCTAAGGAGGCAGGGCCGGGCCTGAGTTCTGCTTACCTCGAGTTCCTATTGTTCAGGCTGAGGGCTATTTCGTTGACTGCGTGTGCGTGCGACATGACCAGGTTGAAGCCATACTGGAGAGAGAGGAAATAGAGATAAAACTAGATGTGGTAAAACAGAAGAACACTCTCCTCTGTGGCGGCTCATACAGGAAACGCCACACACATCTACAGCAGACTCAGCAGACAGCAGACTCTTAAATAGAAAATGAGGCTGCATATGCCCTTTCCATTTGTTTTGTAATGAGAGAGAATAGTGATTTGTGTTTATACTGTATATTGGTGACAGGGGGTTGCTTTGATAGTGGATATCCCCAGTCACTACCTGGTAGTTCATTATGGCTCGCAAGCACATGATGCAAACGTGCACGTCGTCCTTCTGGCTCACGAGTCGTGAGTTCTTGATGGTTTTGCTGTTCGGTGCTGTGCCATAGCTGCAACAGAGGGCAAAGGTCAACAACAACATGGTTTTATTCAATGTTTAGTTATCATACTGCAACAACAACAACCACAACAACAATGTATCATTCCACTTCATTCTTCTTGGTTGATCTAAACAGTCAGAACCCATCTTCATTGTGTGTTCATAATGTGTTTTCTTCTTTGTGACATCTTGATTTGGAACAGCAGGAAGTGAGGTATAAATGAGGCTCAGTGCTGTACAATATCTGGCAGCCATGTGCCTGTATCTACTGGGTTTGTGCTCCACCACCACCAAGCTCAAAGTGAATCACAGAGGGTATTTGGCAGAGCAGAGGGACCCAAAATGGCCCCTGTGGTTACTGATGCATTCTGGGTGGTTTCCTGACACCCGTTTGTCCCCAGGCTGATGTCTGCTCGTCACAGAGCGGTCTATCCTCCAAATACTCTCATCTTTCTGTCTCTCTCTTTTCTCGCCTATGTCTTTTCTGCTTCTGCTTTTTGAAACAGAGTCTCCTGGGTCTCCTCTCTCTGGCTTGATGTGCTCACTGGATGAAGAATCACAGGGCAGACGGCCCACATGTGGAGCTCAGAACAGCTGGGCTTAATCTGTCCATGACAGAACAGTGGAACACATCTGGATGGAGAAAGACCATCAAACATGGAAGGAAACGCACAGTGCAGACGGCCAAAAAACAACCATTCTGTCTCCCTCTCTGTCCCTGTAACAACAGACAGATTAACCCACAACCCCCTGCAGTGACATCAGGAGTGACGACACATACCCCATCACTTATCATCTTATCCTATCACATCCTCACCAGTCCCAGACCACTCAACATCATGCCACCATCATCACATCATCATCGCAGAGGACTAGCTAACATGCTAACATATGTTTGGATGGCTACCTGATATGCTAACATGCTAACATACGTCAGGGCCAAGGGTTAGAGGAGCAAGGCACAGTAACAGCAGCAACACAGTAGCAGACGATACGTACCGGAGAACAGACTGGCGCGCAGAGCGGACCAGCGTGTTGCAGAAAGGCTGAGTGCTGCCCTGATGTAGATCCTCTATAGACCTATTCCAGGACTTAGACTTGTCCAGGGAAATCTCCTCCCCCATCTCCAGACCCTCAAAATTCAACCTGGGCCACGGACGGACAGACAAGCAGACAGACGGACGGACAGACGGGTAGACACAGACAGAAAGACAGACAGACAGACAGACAGACATGGGCAGAAGGGGGTCGAGGTAGATTAGGTTAGAAATGCAGCTTGGTAAAAGGTCAAAGGTTATGTTATACAGTAGAACTGCACAGTAAAGCTTAGTGCAACACAGAGGTGACAGGCTCAGTCATTCCTATTCGGGTCCATAATATGCCAGCATGACAATATAAAAGCACAGACTTGGCTCACAATCAAGTCCAACCTATTTATTCCTTGTGTCACTACTTATATTTTATTTAATTTTCGATCTTTATCTTTTACTCTGCATTGTTGGAAAAAGACCCATAAGCTGTGATCCCTCCAAGCTGCGCCACAGTAGCCCTGAGACTGCCGTGCAGAAATATCAGCCAACAGAGACAAGCTGAAGATTCTACCGCTGGCCAATCAGATGTCTCAGATGACAGTGTCTGCAGCAAAGTTGATACTGTGAGATTTCTAAATGTTTAAAACCAGACTAGAGAGAGACTGTCAACGAATACAGTAAAGATCTACTGTTTCTAAACGTTTAAAACCAGACTAGAGAGAGACTATCAACGAATACAGCAAAGATCTACTGTTTCTAAACGTTTAAAACCAGACTAGAGAGAGACTGTCAACGAATACAGCAAAGATCTACTGTTTCTAAACGTTTAAAACCAGACTAGAGAGAGACTGTCAACGAATACAGCAAAGATCTACTGTTTCTAAACGTTTAAAACCAGACTAGAGAGACTGTCAACAAATACAGTAAACATCTGCCGTTTCTAAATGTTTCAAACCAGACTAGAGACTGTCAACGAATACAGCAAAGATCTACTGTTTCTAAACGTTTAAAACCAGACTAGAGAGAGACTGTCAACAAATACAGTAAACATCTGCCGTTTCTAAATGTTTAAAACCACACTAGAGACTGTCAACGAATACAGTAAAGATCTGCTGTTTCTAAACGTTTAAAACCAGACTAGAGAGAGACTGTCAACGAATACAGTAAAGATCTACTGTTTCTAAACGTTTAAAACCAGACTAGAAAGACTGTCAACGAATACAGATCTATAGATCTACTGTCTACTGTCAACGAATACAGTAAAGATCTGCTCTTTCTAAACGTTTAAAACCAGACTAGAGACTGTCAACGAATACAGTAAAGATCTGCTCTTTCTAAACGTTTAAAACCAGACTAGAGAGACTGTCAACGAATACAGATCTATAGATCTACTGTCTACTGTCAACGAATACAGTAAAGATCTACTGTTTCTAAATGTTTAAAACCAGACTAGAGAGAGACTGTCAACGAATACAGTAAAGATCTGCTCTTTCTAAACATTTAAAACCAGACTAGAGAGACTGTCAACGAATACAGATCTATAGATCTACTGTTTCTAAATGTTTAAAACCAGACTAGAGAGAGACTGTCAACGAATACAGTAAAGATCTGCTCTTTCTAAACGTTTAAAACCAGACTAGAGAGAGACTTAACGAATACAGTAAAGATCTACTGTTTCTAAATGTTTAAAACCCGACTAGAGAGACTGTCAACGAATACAGTAAAGATCTACTGTTTCTAAATGTTTAAAACCAGACTAGAGAGACTGTCAACGAATACAGTAAAGATCTACTGTTTCTAAACATTTAAAACCAGACTAGAGAGACTGTCAACGAATACAGTAAAGATCTACTGTTTCTAAACGTTTAAAACCAGACTAGAGAGAGACTGTCAACGAATACAGTAAAGATCTGCTCTTTCTAAACGTTTAAAACCAGACTAGAGAGACTGTCAACGAATACAGTAAAGATCTACTGTTTCTAAATGTTTAAAACCAGACTAGAGAGACTGTCAACGAATACAGTAAAGATCTACTGTTTCTAAACGTTTAAAACCAGACTAGAGAGAGACTGTCAACGAATACAGTAAAGATCTACTGTTTCTAAATGTTTAAAACCAGACTAGAGAGAGACTGTCAACGAATACAGTAAAGAGCTACTGTTTCTAAACGTTTAAAACCAGACTAGAGAGAGACTATCAACTAATACAGTAAAGATCTACTGTTTCTAAACGTTTAAAACCAGACTAGAGAGAGACTGTCAACGAATACAGTAAAGAGCTGCTGTTTCTAAACGTTTAAAACTAGACTAGAGAGAGACTGTCAACGAACAGTAAAGAGCTGCTGTTTCTAAATGTTTAAAACCAGACTAGAGAGACTGTCAACGAATACAGTAAAGATCTACTGTTTCTAAACGTTTAAAACCAGACTAGAGAGAGACTATCAACTAATACAGTAAAGATCTACTGTTTCTAAATGTTTAAAACCAGACTAGAGAGACTGTCAACGAATACAGTAAAGATCTACTGTTTCTAAACGTTTAAAACCAGACTAGAGAGAGACTGTCAACGAATACAGTAAAGATCTGCTCTTTCTAAATGTTTAAAACCAGACTAGAGAGACTGTCAACGAATACAGTAAAGATCTACTGTTTCTAAATGTTTAAAACCAGACTAGAGACTGTCAACGAATACAGTAAAGATCTACTGTTTCTAAATGTTTAAAACCAGACTAGAGAGAGACTGTCAACGAACAGTAAAGATCTACTGTTTTTATGACTAAATTCATGTTTAAGTTCTTACTGAGCACTGTCAACACTTTGTATTCAACACTTTGTATTCAACACTTTTATAAGACATAAAATGCACGTTCTTCCTATTTCCACTCAGCGCTTCAACAAGCACTGCAGCAGTGATGAATGAATAGGAAAGTCTATCTTTAGGCTAGCGTTGATGTTATTATTAGCGGCTTGGGTCTTTAATATCGAGGAATAATATTTATCTGTTCATAGGAGTAACAACGTGAATTTGTGCATGATGCAGAAATAATGCGGTGCGACTCGAGTTTGGCCATCAGCTGGAAGACCGTCCCTTTTTGGTCAGTGTCAGTGGAGGACAGGGAGACTGGAGGGATGTTGACAGGCGGACCCTCAGTCTGCTGCTCTCTCCCTCCACTGAGACTGAACATCAGATACAGGCACCATCAGCCCAGTAAAATAAAAAGCTAATTATTTAAATGTATACTCACTCAGCTGTGCCTCACAAGTAATACAACAACGGATCTATTACCGGTGTGATCATATAGCCTACCTCAAATTTAGAAATATCTATATTTTTAAATGTCCTGAACAACAATGCATTGGCAGGGCAATTCAAGCAAAGCCAATATGTGGAGATAATGTATTAGGCCTATAGCTTACTGCACAAACCTAATTTCTACAGTACTGTTTTTAATTGGTTAATGTTGCATAGGCTTACATTTTGACTCAAAGTGATCTTGACTCAGAAAATGTTGGTGACCACTGTTCTAGAGTTTCCCCTGTTAACACCATCAACGTTTCCCTTTACTGAGGCAATTGTGACATGCAAAATTAGCCGCTTTCAATGCAACATACCGAAATACAACGAACTATGCAAGAGGTTTTGTTGTAGGCAGAAAGCATCAGAGTAGGATTCTATTGCATTGACGCACACTACTCAGCCCGTACTCTACACAGACCAGTGTGGCATAAACAATCAGAGCTACAGTAGACCTATATGCAAATAGACCATTGTCATATATGGATCTGTGCCATTTATTATGCACTGGACTGTGTTTACAGCATGAGCGGTTGTGAGTAGATGTGCTTGCTTTGAGATCAAAGCGAGAGCTGCATGTAGCCACGTCCACATTTTCTTCATATCCTTTGCTAGTTAGTGAGTTATTAGCCCAGTTATAGATCATTTGTAGTCAGCAATGGGGGAATGATTGTTTCCTTCAAGAGCACAAAACATATACATTTATAGATGTCTTTGAAACACGATTCAGGTAAAAAGCTTTTTTTGTCTTAAAGGGGCAGTGTTGTATTTTGAAACAGGCTTGAATAAGCTAAGCAGCCAATAAGCAGTTGGTAGCATAATTTGTCTGATTCTTTGTCATAATGGTATGGGAATAATAATGCATTTTACTTTGTAAAGTAGTTTCTTGCATCAAACAACACAACAACATGTTCAGTCACCTCCTTGTCTGAAGGACAAGTGGAGAAACAGCTTAATGTCAAGCCCTGCATGTTTTTTTCAAAAGTCTCATGGAATGTAGGTCTACAATGAACACCACACATTGGCTGTGACTGTAGGCCGAGTGATAGAACAGCTAGTTCCATGTTAAAATGTTATGAGCTAGTTTTTGATAGTAGGCCACCGGTAGGCCTACAGTATGATCAAATGTGACTCATTTCAGGAAACTAGGCGTATGTCGCACGTCGCTACTTGACAGGAGAGGCATTTGAACGTCGACTTTTTTTAAAATCAAAATGCGTTTTTGTGCAGAAATGCCTTCTGGAACATGTGAACTTTCATGTGCCTTAATAACAAAGTTGTAAGCCATCTGTAAATATGAATACAATTGTTCAATTACGAGCCTAGTCGGTTTAGCCATGGAAAAAGTCGGGGAACCGTCCTGCTAGCCATGATTGGCTGAGATAATGGATGGGCTGGACATGTCGAGAGATGAGTTTGGATTGGTCTGCCATGTAGCACGCTTCTGTCTATAACATGAGCTGGTCAGTATGTGTAGGTAATCCTTTCTAACGCAGCTTTTTTGAAAGAAATCATGAAGTAAAACTGCAATAGTGTTGCTATCCACTTTCTGGAGGACCGAGTTTTGAAATTAGTGGAATGCCCGGTGGAATTAGAGTATGATAGCTAAGGAGATGGAGAAAATTCTGGCATTTGATTGCAAATATGCAGAGGGAGTCGAAAAGAGAACACACAGAAGGCTGTTGTATAAAACACCTGTCTCTGGATTACATCTTCAAACTAAGGGCAACCATGCCATCCGTGACAGACAGGGAGAAGCAGCCATCATGTATTTGGGTAAGAGAGTCTAGCTAGCTACATTTTCAGATATTATACATTTCTAATTTTGTCAGAAAGTTGTTTTCATTTCAAGTTAAAGCGTAATGTTAGCTAGCTAGCTACTGTTAGCTGGCTGGCTCGCCAGCTAACGTTACGTGTATGATCTGTGTAGTAATATTATTTGTATCTCAGAGCCATTTGCATTGCTAGTTATAGCCTAATGTTAGCTAGCTAGTTAACATTGAACCTGGTTAGTTTTAGCTACCTGCAGTTTCCTGCTGGGTAGTAACATTATGAGTTGGGATTATGGTTCATTGTTTAGCTAGCTAGCTACAGGTCTAAACAAAAGACTCCACTATGTAACCATTTCACTACATCTTGTGTATCATGTGCATGTAACAAATACACTTAGATTTTATTTGATATAGTATGTGTTTACCAGAGATGGTAATGTGAAGAACATGACCTGTACCAAAGTCAAATTAGGATCAATAGTGCTGTTTGTCCCTCTTGAGATACCGTAGCAGGTATACGCTTCCTCAAAATAGTTATAATTCATCTAAGATAACTCAAGAAATCTATAATTAATTTTGACGTTTTTGCTGAGGAGGTCTTAGTCACGCAATTTTACATCTAACTGAGATATTTGGTGCTGTATTTCTCAAGTGGAAAAAATTGCATGAAAACGAGTCGTCTCTTGTTGAATGACAACCAACACTTCACTGAAGAATCACCGATGACGGAGCGTAGACTACCGAACTTCAGTATGCCTCAGGAAAAAATGTTGTGCGCACGAATAGCTGATTAAACACCGCCGAAGACCAAAAGGGAAATAAGAAAGAAATCACTAAACGTCGTCATGATAGACTGTAGGCACAAACTTCAGTATTGGGAAGCATGCACACAGCTTCAGTATTGGGAAGCATGCACACAGCTTCAGTATTGGGAAGCATGCACACAGCTTCAGTATTGGGAAGCATGCACACAGCTTCAGTATTGGGAAGCATGCACACAGCTTCAGTATTGGGAAGCATGCACACAGCTTCAGTATTGGGAAGCATGCACACAGCTTCAGTATTGGGAAGCATGCACACAGCTTTAGTCTACACCTGTTGATTACGAAGCATGTGACAGATAAAATTTGATTTGATTTGAACCACTCATTCAGAATGCAGCATATGAGGCATACAAGCACACCCAGGCACATTCAAAGATACACAATGCTATAAGGAATCCATCCAGTGTGCCACTGCCCATTCTTACAGGCACAAGAGTGTGTCTGTAGAGCCTATCTGTGTGTATCAACACTTCTTGGATCCAGTGTCAATCTGCTTAGGTAGCTAACTACTTCCAGTCTCTTCTGAAGATATGCTAAGCTTAGCTTAGGTTGTGGGTACTCACATGACAGCACACTGAGCAAAGGACAGGTACTCCACCAGGATATCCAGACCCCTGTTCTCATCGTTGAGGAACTCTCGGACCCACCTGGGTGACATGGAGAGTGAGGTTAGCAGGGCAGAATATTCAGGAGCCAGCACACCCTTAGGAACAGAGAGGAACAGAGAGGAACAGAGAGGGACAGAGAAGGAGGACAGAGAAACAGAGAGGAAGGAAAGAGGAACCGAGCGGAAGGAGAGGAACAGAGAGGAAGGAGAGGGACAGAGATGGAGGAGAGATGGAGGAGAGAGGAACAGAGAGGAAGGAAAGAGGAACTGAGTGGAAGGAGAGAGGAACAGAAAGGAACAGAAAGGAACAGAGAAGCAGAAGAGAGGAACAGAAAGAAACAGAGAAGCAGAAGAGAGGAACAGAAAGGAACAGAGAAGCAAGAGAGAGGAACAGAGAGGAACAGAAAGGAACAGAGACGCAGGAGAGAGGAACAGAGAGGAACAGAAAGGAACAGAGAAGCAGGAGAAAGGAACAGAGAAGAACAGAGATGGACAGAGAGCAAGGAGAGAGGAACAGAGAGAAAGGAGAGGAACAGAGGAAGGAAAGAGGAACAGAGAGGAAGGAGAGAGGAACAGAAAGGAACAGAGAAGCAGGAGAGAGGAACAGAGAGGAACAGAGAGGAAGGAGAGAATAACAGAGAGGAACAGAGGGGAAGGAGAGGAACAGAGAGGTACAGAGAGGAAGGAGAGAAGAACAGAGGAACAGAGAGGAAGGAGCGGAACAGAGAGGTACAGAGAGGAAGGAGAGAAGAACAGAGGAACAGAGAGGAAGGAGCGGAACAGAGAGGTACAGAGACGAAGGAGAGAAGAACAGAGGAACAGAGAGGAAGGAGCGGAACAGAGAGGTACAGAGAGGAAGGAGAGAAGAACAGAGAGGAACAGAGAGAAAGGAGGTACAGAGAGGAAGGATAAAAGAACAGAGGTACAGAGAGGAAAGAGAGGAGAACAAAGAGGAAGGAGAGCAAGGAGAGAGGAACAGAGAGGAAGGATAAAAGAACAGAGGAACAGAGAGGAAGGAGAGAGGAACGATGAGGAAGGAGAGAGGAACAGAGAGGAAGGAGAGAGGAACAGAGAGGAAGGAGAGAGGAACAGAGAGGAACAGAGAGGAAGGAGAGAGGAACAGAGAGGAACAGAGAGGAACGATGAGGAAGGAGAGAGGAACAGAGAGGAAGGAGAGAGGAACAGAGAGGAAGGAGCGAGGAACAGAGAGGAACAGAGAGGAAGGAGAGAGGAACAGAGAGGAACAGAGAGGAAGGAGAAAGGAACATAGAGGAAGGGGAGAGGAACAGAGAGCAAGGAGAGAGGAACAGATAGGAACAGAGAGGAAGGAGAGAGGAACAGAGAGGAAGGAGAGAGGAAGGAGAGAGGAACAGGAAGGAGAGGAATAGGGAGGAACAGGAAGAAAGGAGAGAGGAAGGAGAGGGGAACAGAGAAGAAAAGAGAGGAACAGAGAGGATCAGAGAGGGACAGAGAGGGACAACAGAGGGACAGAGCGGGACAGAGAGAGGGAGGAGAGAGGAACAGAGAGGAACAGAGAGGGAAAGAGAGGGACAGAGAGAGGGAGGAGAGAGGAACAGAGAGGAACAGAGAGGGACAGAGAGGGACAACAGAGGGACAGAGCGGGACAGAGAGAGGGAGGAGAGAGGAACAGAGAGGGACAGAGAGGGACAGAGAGAGGGAGGAGAGAGGAACAGAGAGGGACAGAGAGGGACAGAGAGAGGGAGGAGAGAGGAACAGAGAGGAACAGAGAGGGACAGAGAGGGACAACAGAGGGACAGAGAGAGGGAGGAGAGGGAGGAGAGAGGAACAGAGAGGAACAGAGAGGGACAGAGAGGGACAGAGAGGGACAACAGAGGGACAGAGCGGGACAGAGAGAGGGAGGAGAGGGAGGAGAGAGGAACAGAGAGGATGGAAAGAGGAACCGAGAGGAAGGGGAGAAGTACAAGGACAGGCAGACACTGAACACACTAGCTTCTCACATTCCTGAAAGCTGTAAAAGCCTGCACAAAATGGGGTCCCCCCCACTCCCCTCCACTCCACTACACCCCTGACGGAGAGAGAAAGGACTTGGCAAGGCTCTTCATTTTACTCCAGCTTTCTGGACGGGTGAAAAAGAAAGTCCAAGCAAAGAAATTCCTGTTGCGGTGAGATAAATAATATGGAAGGCATATGGTATGGCAGAGAGAGGGGACTGGGCTCAGGTTGGAGCCCCTGACAGTCCCGATATTGAATCTGCCTTCCCCCTTACACTTCCAACACACCGACAGCTTTTTGCGCTAAATGGTCCGCATCATCATCTGGATATGTGTGTAACAACAGTTCAACATTCACCTTCTGCTACCATTTCTGTCAAGCCGTCTACGCATACAGTTTGACCCATACGTTCTATAAATCCAACATATACACCAAACAGAACACACTGCCTCTGCAATGCAATGCTGCAAGGCAAACGCAGGCTTTCATTGGAAATGAATGTAATTCTTGTGCATCAAAATGCGATGATGCTGTCTGTGTGTTTGAAGCGTTAGGCTCAACACCCCTGCTCTCCCCCTTAGGAAACGACAGGGGAGTAGAATTGGGGTAAAAGGTTCCAAAAATAGCCACAATATTTTGGTTAGGAATGTAACTGGGACAGGGGACTGTTTGGTTACAAAATAACCTGGAGAGCCAATGGTGAGGCAGAAAGGAAGGCCCATTGCCCCTGTGAGGGAGAGAGAGAGAAGGGAGGGAGAGAGAGGGGTGAGAGACAGGGATGCAGCTTAATTCCCACCCTCTTCAACAAATTGGCGAGGGCACTAGAACAGTCTGCAGCACCCGGCCTCACCTTACTAGAATCTGAAGTCAAATGTCTACTGTTTGCTGATGATCTGGTGCTTCTGTCCCCAGCCATGGAGGGCCTACAGCAACACCTAGATCTTCTGCACAGATTCTGTCAGACCTGGGCCCTGACAGTAAATCTCAGTAAGAAAAAATAATGGTGTTCCAAAAAAGGTCCAGCTGCCAGGACCACAAATACAAATTCCATTTAGACACCATTGCCCTAGAGCACACAAAAAACTATACATACCTCGGCCTAAACATCAGCGCCACAGGTAACTTCCACAAAGCTGTGAATGATCTGAGAGACAAGGCAGGAAGGGCCTTATATGCCATCAAAAGGAACATAAAATTCTACATACCAATTAGGATCTGGCTAAAAGTATTTGAATCAGATATAGAACCCATTGCCCTTTATGGTTATGAGGTCTGGGGTCCGCTCACCAACCAAGAATTCATAAAATGGGACAAACACCAAATTGAGACTCCGCATGCAGAATTCTGCAAAAATATCCTCAGTCTACAACGTAAAACACCAAATAATGCATGCAGAGCAGAATTAGGCCGATAAACGCTAATTATCAAAATCCAGAAAAGAGCCATTAAATTCTACAACCACCTAAAAGGAAGCGATTCCCAAACCTTCCATACCAAAGCCATCACCTACAGAGATATGAACCTGGAGAAGAGTCCACTAAGCAAGCTGGTCCTGGGGCTCTGTTCACAAACACAAACAGACCCCACAGAGCCCCAGGACAGCAACACAATTAGACCCAACCAAATCATGACAAAACAAGATAATTACTTGACACATTGGAAAGAATTAACATAAAAACAGAGCAAACTAGAATGCTATTTGTCCCTAAACAGAGAGTACACAGTAGCAGAATACCTGACCACTGTGACTGACCCAAACTTAAGGAAAGCTTTGACTATGTACAGACTGTTTGAGCATAGCCTTGCTATTGAGAAAGGCCGCCGTAGGAAGACCTGGCTCTCAAGAGAAGACAGTCTATGTGCACACTGCCTACAAAATGAGGTGGAAACTGAGCTGCACTTCCTAACCTCCTGCCAAATGTATGACCATATTAGAGACACATATTTCCCTCAGATTACACAGGCCCACAAAGAATTCAAAAACAAATCCAATTTTGATAAACTCCCATATCTACTGGGTGAAATACCACAGTGTGCCATCACTGCAGCAAGATTTGTGACCTGTTGCCACAAGAAAAGGTCAACCAGTGAAGAACAAACACCATTGTCAATACAACCCATATTTATGTTTATTTATTTTCTCTTTTGTACTTTAACCATTTGCACATTGTTGCAACACTTGTATGAGTGTAATATTTACTGTTCACTTTTTATTGTTTATTTAACTTTTGTTTATCTACTTCACTTGCTTTGGAAATGTAAACATATGTTTCCCGTACCAATAAAGCCCTTTAAATTTAAATTGAATTGAGAGAGGTGAGCAGAGAAACAGAGAGAAGCAGTGAGATTGGGTGTAGGGAGGAGTAAAGGGGAGGAGGGGGAGGAGTAAAGAGGAGGGGGAGGAGTAAAGGGGAGGAGGAGGAAGAGGCACGCTTGATCAGTTTCCTGTCTACCAGCCCCCTCCCTCTCTCTCCCCTCGCTTCCCTTCCCTCCCTCTCTCCCCTTGCTTCCCCTCCCTCCCTCTCTCCCCTTGCTTCCCCTCCCTCCCTCTCTCTCTCTCCCTCTCTCTTCCTCCCTTCCCCTCCCTCCCTCTCTCCCCTTGCTTCCCCTCCCTCCCTCTCTCTCTCTCCCTCTCTCTTCCTCCCTTCCCCTCCCTCCCTCTCTCCCCTTGCTTCCCCTCCCTCCCTCTCTCTCTCTCCCTCTCTCTTCCTCCCTTCCCCTCCCTCCCTCTCTCCCCTTGCTTCCCCTCCCTCCCTCTCTCTCTCTCCCTCTCTCTTCCTCCCTTCCCCTCCCTCCCTCTCTCCCCTTGCTTCCCCTCCCTCCCTCTCTCTCTCTCCCTCTCTCTTCTTCCCCTCCCTCCCTCTCTCCCCTTGCTTCCCCTCCCTCCCTCCCTCTCTCTCCCTCTCTCTTCCTCCCTTCCCCTCCCTCCCTCTCTCCCCTTGCTTCCCCTCCCTCCCTCTCTCTCTCTCCCTCTCTCTTCCTCCCTTCCCCTCCCTCCCTCTCTCCCCTTGCTTCCCCTCCCTCCCTCTCTCTCTCTCCCTCTCTCTTCCTCCCTTCCCCTCCCTCCCTCTCTCCCCTTGCTTCCCCTCCCTCCCTCTCTCCCCTCCCTCCCTCTCTCCCCTTGCTTCCCCTCCCTCCCTCTCTCTCTCTCCCTCTCTCTTCCTCCCTTCCCCTCCCTCCCTCTCTCCCCTTGCTTCCCCTCCCTCCCTCTCTCTCTCTCTCCCTCTCTCTTCCTCCCTTCCCCTCCCCCCCTCTCTCCCCTTGCTTCCCCTCCCTCCCTCTCTCTCTCTCCCTCTCTCTTCCTCCCTTCCCCTCCCTCCCTCTCTCCCCTTGCTTCCCCTCCCTCCCTCTCTCTCTCTCCCTCTCTCTTCCTCCCTTCCCCTCCCTCCCTCTCTCCCCTTGCTTCCCCTCCCTCCCTCTCTCTCTCTCCCTCTCTCTTCCTCCCTTCCCCTCCCTCCCTCTCTCCCCTTGCTTCCCCTCCCTCCCTCTCTCTCTCTCCCTCTCTCTTCCTCCCTTCCCCTCCCTCCCTCTCTCCCCTTGCTTCCCCTCCCTCCCTCTCTCTCTCCCTCTCTCTTCCTCCCTTCCCCTCTCTACCTCTCTTCCCGTTTCTCCCATCTCTTGCCCTCCCTCCCCCCTTCTTTTCCTGTCCAACCAGATGCTTTTCCAGATTGTTTTGGCAATCTGAGGAATAACAGGTCGTAGAGGGGCCAGGATTCAGAGACACGCAACAAACAGGGCTCTGTTCCACTGACTCTATTCTGCCCACTAAACACAGCCTTTGTCTGAAAATAGCATCCCTATTCTTTCTGGGAAAAACTTTAGAACACAAGACTTATATTGATGAGGTAAAAATGTAATAGGTCTTACTCTTGGAGCCATGCCCTGAACACAATGGCAGATCAGAAATCATCTTTTAGTTGGATTTAAAGGACATCTCTAACTCACACCCATCAGAGGTACATAAGTATCTGTCTGATGGCTGATTAGGATATCAGTTAAACAGGGTGTTAGGATGACAGAGAGGTGGTTTCTCCAAACTGAGTATTTTCCTATGTATGAATTTGTGTATGTGTGCGTACAGTGGGTGGGAAAAGTATTTGATCCTCTGCTGATTTTGTACGTTTGCCCACTTACAAAGAAATGATCAGTCTATAAGTTTAATGGTAGGTTTATTTGAACAGTGAGAGACAGAATAACAACAAAAAAATCCAGAAAAACGCATGTCATTGATTTGCATTTTAATGAGGGAAATAAGTATTTGACCCCTCTGCAAAACATGACTTAGTACTTGGTGGTAAAAAACCTTGTTGGCAATCACAGAGGTCAGACGTTTCTTGTAGTTGGCCACCAGGTTTGCACACATCTCAGGATGGATTTTGTCCCACTCCTCTTTGCAGATCTTCTCCAAGTCATTAAGCTTTCGAGGCTGACGTTTGGCAACTCAAACCTTCAGCTCCCTCCACAGATTTTCTATGGGATTAAGGTCTGGAGACTGGCTAGGCCACTCCAGGACCTTAATGTGCTTCTTCTTGAGCCACTCCTTTGTTGCCTTGGCCGTGTGTTTTGGGTCATTGTCATGCTGGAATACCCATCCACGACCCATTTTCAATGCCCTGGCTGAGGGAAGGATGTTCTCACCCAAGATTTGACGGTACATGGCCCCATCCATCGTCCCTTTGATGCGGTGAAGTTGTCCTGTCCCCTTAGCAGAAAAACACCCCCAAAGCATAATGTTTCCACCTCCATGTTTGACGGTGGAGATGGTGTCATAGGCAGCATTCCTCCTCCTCCAAACACGGCGAGTTGAGTTGATGTCAAAGAGCTCCATTTTGGTCTCATCTGACCACAACACTTTCACCAGTTGTCCTCTGAATCATTCAGATGTTCATTGGCAAACTTCAGACGGGCATGTATATGTATTCTTGAGCAGGGGGACCTTGCGGGCGCTGCAGGATTTCAGTCCTTCACGGCGTAGTGTGTTACCAATTGTTTTCTTGGTGACTATGGTCCCAGCTGCCTTGAGATCATTGACAAGATCCTCCCATGTAGTTCTGGGCTGATTCCTCACCATTCTCATGATCATTGCAACTCCACGAGGTGAGATCTTGCATGGAGCCCCAGGCCGAGGGATATTGACAGTTCTTTTGTGTTTCTTCCATTTGTAAATAATCGCACCAAATGTTGTCACCTTCTCACCAAGCTGCTTGGCGATGGTCTTGTAGCCCATTCCAGCCTTGTGTAGGTCTACAATCTTGTCCCTGACATCCTTGGAGCGCTCTTTGGTCTTGGCCATGGTGGAGAGTTTGGAATCTGATTGATTGATTGCTTCTGTGGACAGGTGTCTTTTTTACAGGTAACAAGCTGCGGTTAGG
This sequence comes from Salmo trutta, assembly GCF_901001165.1. Classification (NCBI taxonomy): domain Eukaryota; kingdom Metazoa; phylum Chordata; class Actinopteri; order Salmoniformes; family Salmonidae; genus Salmo; species Salmo trutta. The sequence continues at coordinate 13,039,982 of NC_042984.1, read as the reverse complement.
AGCACTCCCTTTAAGAGTGTGCTCCTAATCTCAGCTCGTTACCTGTATAAAAGACACCTGGGAGACAGAAATCTTTCTGATTGAGAGGGGGTCAAATACTTATTTCCTTCATTAAAATGCAAATCAATGACATGCGTTTTTCTGGATATTTTTGTTGTTATTCTGTCTCTCACTGTTCAAATAAACCTACCATTAAACTTATAGACTGATCATTTCTTTGTAAGTGGGCAAACGTACAAAATCAGCAGAGGATCAAATACTTTTTCCCCCCACTGTATGTACGCGTGCCTGTGTGCGTGTGTGTGTGTGTCCGTGCTGCATGTCCGTGCGTGCTTGCACGTGTGTGTGTTTTTCACAGGGTTCACCGTTGGTCGGCCATGCTTCCTGTCCCTCTGGTGTAAACAACTAAGCTTCCTCCTCTACTATGTTATGGGGGAGTGGACCATTCCTTTCCTAGCAGTACAGTACAATGACCATCTGAGCATTGTGAAGAGGAAGACTGGGGAAAAGGGAAGGCTGGGGAGGCTGGAGAGGCTGGGGGAGGCTGGGGAGGCTGGGGAGACTGAGGAGGCTGGGGAGGCTGGGGAGACTGGGGAGACTGGGGAGGCTGGGGAGACTGGGGAGGCTGGGGAGGCTGGGGAGACTGGGGAGGCTGGGGGAGACTGGGGAGACTGGGGAGGCTGGGGGAGACTGGGGAGACTGGGGGAGGCTGGGGAGGCTGGGGGAGGCTGGAGAGGCTGGGGGAGGCTAGGGAGGCTGGGGGGAGACTGGGGAGGCTGGGGAGACTGAGGAGGCTGGGGAGACTGGGGAGACTGGGGAGGCTGGGGGAGGCTGGGGGAGGCTGGAGAGACTGGGGGAGGCTGGGGAGGCTGGGGGGAGACTGGGGAGGCTGGGGAGACTGAGGAGGCTGGGGAGGCTGGGGAGGCTGGGGGAGGCTGGGGGAGGCTGGAGAGGCTGGGGGAGGCTGGGGAGGCTGGGGGGAGACTGGGGAGGCTGGGGAGACTGAGGAGGCTGGGGAGACTGGGGAGACTGGGGAGACTGGGGGAGGCTGGGGGAGGCTGGAGAGGCTGGGGGGAGACTGGGGAGGCTGGGGAGACTGAGGAGGCTGGGGAGGCTGGGGAGACTGGGGAGGCTGGGGGAGGCTGGGGAGACTGGGGAGACTGGGGAGGCTGGGGAGACTGGGGGAGACTGGGGAGACTGGGGAGGCTGGGGGAGACTGGGGAGACTGGGGAGGCTGGGGGAGACTGAGGAGACTGGGGATGCAGGGGGAGACTGGGGAGTAGGGAGACTGTGGAGACTGAGGAGGCAGGGGAGACTTGGAGACTGGGGATACTGAGGAGGCTGGGGAGACTGGGGGAGACTGGGGAGACTGAGGAGACTGGGGAGGCTGGGGATACTGGGGGAGACTGTGGAGACTGGGGAGACTGAGGAGACTGGGGGAGACTGGGGAGGCTGGGGATACTGGGGAGTCTGGGGAGACTGTGGAGACTGGGGAGGCTGAGGAGGCTGGGGGAGACTGGGGAGACTGGGGGAGACTGGGGAGACTGGGGAGGCTGGGGGAGGCTGGGGAGACTGAGGAGGCTGGGGAGACTGAGGAGGCTGGGGGAGGCTGGGGAGACTGGGGAGACTGGGAGACTGGGGAGGCTGGGGATACTGGGGAGTCTGGGGAGACTGGGGAGTCTGGGGGAGACTGGGGAGACTGAGGAGGCTGGGGGAGATTGGGGAGACTGAGGAGGCTGAGGGAGGCTGGGGAGACTGAGGAGGCTGGGGGAGGCTGGGGAGACTGGGGAGACTGGGGAGGCTGGGGAGGCTGGGGAGACTGAGGAGGCTGGGGAGACTGAGGAGACTGGGGAGACTGGGGAGACTGGGGAGACTGAGGAGACTGAGGAGACTGGAGAGACTGGAGAGACTGGGGAGACTGGAGAGACTGGGGAGACTGGAGAGACTGAGGAGACTGGGGAGACTGGAGAGACTGGAGAGACTGGGGAGGCTGAGGAGACTGGGGAGACTGGGGAGGCTGGGGAGGCTGGGGAGACTGGGCAGACTGGGCAGACTGGGCAGACTGGGGAGGCTGGGGAGGCTGGGGAGACTGGGCAGACTGGGCAGACTGGGGAGGCTGGCAGGACAAAACAATAGGAGTTAAAAGTGATCTGTGTACCAGGGCTTATGTCGATCAGGGCAGCAGGAAAACAAGCTGTAGGAACCTTGGACAGGAAGAGGAAGAGCACAGAAAGGCCCTTTATTTCTTAAAGGGGAATATAACGGTCATTCTGAAAGGGGAGATCATGGAATTGTTTCTTAAAGGGGAAAATAATAATAGATCATTTCCCATCAGCCTTCACTTCCGTAGTAGCCAGTATTCTTCTAGCTGTCCCCCGCCCCAGGAGTAACATTATAGCACTACATTGAGGAATTAGGACAAGTCACATCAATCTTTGGTGAATATCATGTAAAAAGGGACTGTAGTGTTGGTGAGCTAATGTAGTCTGACTGAGAGAAGAGGAGAGGATGGAGAATAGATCATCACCCTATGTGATTGGTCCTCAGTGATATCTCCAGTTCCCTCAGAACCTTAGTGGAATCCTGGACCCGCCTTCGGAACTTCTTGCGTGTGACTCCTGGGTCTAAGTAGCCCCGTAGCTTGGAGATGTAGGTATGAGGAGGATTCTTCACCTGAAACCGTTCCTAATATAACACACCGGGAAGAGGGAGGACAGAGTGAGCAGTGCAATGTAAAAGGTTTCTAATCATCATGAAGTGAAGACTAAACCTACACTGGAGAAATACATGTTTCTATCAAACCTATCAACATTGCTTCATAGCTTTTGAATTCTGAATAGACTAGACGTGTGGGTTTGTAGAGGTGTAGGTGTGGGTTTGTAGAGGTGTAGGTGTGGGTTTGTAGAGGTGTAGTTGTGGGTTTGTAGAGGTGTAGTTGTGGGTTTGTAGAGGTGTAGGTGTGGGTTTGTAGAGGTGTAGGTGTGGGTTTGTAGAGGTGTAGGTGTGGGTTTGTAGAGGTGTAGGTGTGGGTTTGTAGAGGTGTAGGTGTGGGTTTGTAGAGGTGTAGGTGTGGGTTTGTAGAGGTGTAGGTGTGGGTTTGTAGAGGTGTAGGTGTGGGTTTGTAGAGGTGTAGTTGTGGGTTTGTAGAGGTGTAGTTGTGGGTTTGTAGAGGTGTAGGTGTGGGTTTGTAGAGGTGTAGTTGTGGGTTTGTAGAGGTGTAGTTGTGGGTTTGTAGAGGTGTAGTTGTGGGTTTGTAGAGGTGTAGGTTGTGGGTTTGTAGAGGTGTAGGTGTGGGTTTGTAGAGGTGTAGTTGTGGGTTTGTAGAGGTGTAGTTGTGGGTTTGTAGAGGTGTAGGTGTGGGTTTGTAGAGGTGTAGGTGTGGGTTTGTAGAGGTGTAGGTGTGGGTTTGTAGAGGTGTAGGTGTGGGTTTGTAGAGGTGTAGGTGTGGGTTTGTAGAGGTGTAGGTGTGGGTTTGTAGAGGTGTAGGTGTGGGTTTGTAGAGGTGTAGTTGTGGGTTTGTAGAGGTGTAGGTGTGGGTTTGTAGAGGTGTAGTTGTGGGTTTGTAGAGGTGTAGGTGTGGGTTTGTAGAGGTGTAGGTGTGGGTTTGTAGAGGTGTAGGTGTGGGTTTGTAGAGGTGTAGGTGTGGGTTTGTAGAGGTGTAGGTGTGGGTTTGTAGAGGTGTAGTTGTGGGTTTGTAGAAGTGTAGTTGTGGGTTTGTAGAGGTGTAGTTGTGGGTTTGTATAGGTGTAGTTGTGGGTTTGTAGAGGTGTAGGTGTGGGTTTGTAGAGGTGTAGGTGTGGGTTTGTAGAGGTGTAGTTGTGGGTTTGTAGAGGTGTAGTTGTGGGTTTGTAGAGGTGTAGGTGTGGGTTTGTAGAGGTGTAGGTGTGGGTTTGTATAGGTGTAGTTGTGGGTTTGTAGAGGTGTAGGTGTGGGTTTGTAGAGGTGTAGGTGTGGGTTTGTAGAGGTGTAGTTATGGGTTTGTAGAGGTGTAGGTGTGGGTTTGTAGAGGTGTAGGTGTGGGTTTGTAGAGGTGTAGGTGTGGGTTTGTAGAGGTGTAGTTGTGGGTTTGTAGAGGTGGGTTTGTAGAGGTGTAGGTGTGGGTTTGTAGAGGTGTAGTTGTGGGTTTGTAGAGGTGTAGTTGTGGGTTTGTAGAGGTGTAGTTGTGGGTTTGTAGAGGTGTAGGTGTGGGTTTGTAGAGGTGTATGTGTGGGTTTGTAGAGGTGTAGTTGTGGGTTTGTAGAGGTGTAGGTGTGGGTTTGTAGAGGTGTAGTTGTGGGTTTGTAGAGGTGTAGGTGTGGGTTTGTAGAGGTGTAGTTGTGGGTTTGTAGAGGTGTAGGTGTGGGTTTGTAGAGGTGTAGGTGTGGGTTTGTAGAGGTGTAGGTGTGGGTTTGTAGAGGTGTAGGTGTGAGTTTGTAGAGGTGTAGGTGTGGGTTTGTAGAGGTGTAGGTGTGGGATTGTTCACTTATAGTAACCTACATGTGTTGTTGTATTTAAAGGAGTTTACCTGGTCACAGATGAGGTCCCATTTCTTGTCATTATCATACTGTCTGAGGAGTCTGGCTTTGTCAGGAGGAAGGTTCATGGAATTCTGAAAAGACAAAACAATATTTCATCAATCACACCCCAATGCAATATCCGTGAGAGAGCTTTGTTCAACCATTCATTGATAATTTCATCATAATTCATCATTTCATGACCGTTCCAGAGCTGATGACCCTGCCTCAGAAAAGTGTGTTGTTTGAGGCCAGTTTAGTGTCTTTTAGGGCCTTGGACGGGTCAACACGTCCTGTCCCGAATCCTGGGCAGTGACACAGGCATATGATCTCACTTCCTGTTGACTTGAGCTCATCCAAAACCCTCAATTGTGTCCCAAATGGCATCCTATTCTCTATATAGTGCACTGCTTTAGACCAGTACCCTATGGACCCTATGGACCCTGGTCGAAAGTAGTGCACTATACAGGGAATAGGGTAGACTTTCGGTTGCATCCCTCCTCTGCGGTTGGTTGCAACAAGCTTCTAGAACTTTCAGTCTGACTACACTGCACATTTTAACCACATGCTATACGGACTACAGCCTCTACATCACAGTTTAACTACTATGGCTCAAATGAGGTCATTCAACACGACTGCTCTAGTCTCATTTGTTGTTTAAGTGTGTGTGTGTGTGTGTGTGTGTGTGTGTGTGTGTGTGTGTGTGTGTGTGTGTGTGTGTGTGTGTGTGTGTGTGTGTGTGTGTGTGTGTGTGTGTGTGTGTTCCAGAACACAGACTATATGACATGGCCCTCTGCCTCTGGGTAAAGACTTCCTACCATGATCCCATAAACAGCTAGCTCCTTGCCACCTAGTCATGTGAATCTGATTGCCTCAGTGTTTCTCTGTGAAGAGACCATGAAGACTTTGCTCTGTTTTCTCAGTCAGCCTCAGACTCGGGACCCCCCCATTTTACATCCCACATACAGAGCCCCCGCAGCCACGACACACACACATGCAGTAACGCACGCAAACAAGCATGCGCGTACAAACACACACGTACCAACACACACACACAAAGACACGCACACCACAAACAGCTTGATCAGCTTGATCTCTGTATAACTCACCCCTGGCCTCACCCCTGGCCTCACCCCTGGCCTGACTCCTGGTCTCACCCCTGGCCTCACCCCTGGCCTGACTCCTGGCCTCACCCCTGGCCTCACGCCAGGCCTGACTCCTGGCCTGACGCCTGGCCTCACCCCTGGCCTGACCCCTGGCCTGACTCCTGGCCTCACCCCTGGCCTGACTCCTGGCCTCACTCCTGGCCTCACCCGTGGCCTCACCCCTGGCCTGACCCCTGGCCTGACTCCTGGCCTCACCCCTGGCCTGACTCCTGGCCTCACCCCTGGCCTGACTCCTGGCCTCACCCCTAGCCTGACTCCTGGCCTCACCCCTTGCCTGACTCCTGGACTCACCCCTGGCCTCACCCCTGGCCTGACCCCTGGCCTGACTCCTGATCTCACTCCTGGCCTCACCCCTGGCCTGACTCCGGGACTCACCCCTGGCCTCACCCCTGGCCTCACTCCTGGCCTCACCCCTGGCCTCACCCCAGGCCTGACTCCTGGCCTGACTCCTGGCCTCACCCCTGGCCTGACTCCTGGCCTCACCCCTGGCCTCACCCCTGGCCTCACCCCTGGCCTGACTCCTGGACTCACCCCTGGCCTCACACCTGGCCTGACTCCTGCCCTCACCCCTGGCCTGACTCCTGGCCTCACCCCTGGCCTCACCCCTGGCTTGACTCCTGGCCTCACCCCTGGCCTCACCCCTGGCCTGACTCCTGGCCTCACCCCTGGCCTCACCCTAGGCCTGACTCCTGGCCTGACGCCTGGCCTCACCCCTGGCCTGACCCCTGGCCTGACTCCTGGCCTTACCCCTGGCCTGACTCCTGGCCTCACCCCTGGCCTGACTCCTGGCCTCACCCCTGGCCTGACCCCTGGCCTCACCCCTGGCCTGACTCCTGGCCTCACCCCTGGCCTGACTCCTGGCCTCACCCCTGGCCTGACTCCTGGCCTCACCCCTTGCCTGACTCCTGGACTCACCCCTGGCCTCACCCCTGGCCTGACTCCTGGCCTGACCCCTGGCCTCACACCTGGCCTGAGTCCTGGCCTGACTCCTGGCCTCACCCTGCCTCTCCTGCTGACACACACAGGCTAGTTCTCAAATCCTCTTTCCTCATTCATCTTTCCTTCTTGCATTTTCTCTCCTCGCCTCCTTCTCAAAACACACTGGAGGAGATGAGGTGAGAGACCTCCAGTGTGGTTGAGGAGGTGAGGAGATAGGAGGCAAGGAGATAGGAGGCGAGGAGATAGGAGGCGAGGAGATAGAGCCACACTACCTGAGCTTTAACAGATGACGACCCAGTCTAGTCATGATCCTCTGGAGCCTTTAACCAGCAGTAGCACCTGTACTGAAATTCACCTTTTAGCTGGGAATGTGTACAAGATGAAATGTACCAACGAACCAATACACCATTCTATTAGTAGCACCAGCATCACCATGTATTATCATGTATTATCACGCCCCATGGACTTTCCTATGCTTTGCTATTCCTACAATGATTCATAGCAGTGGAATATCACATGTAAAGTATATTTTGATTTATTTTCCACAATGCGGTGGGGTGATTGGATCTTTCCATCAGCAGCATGAATCATGTTGGACTGACGGTCTGAGGTGATGAATGAGGACTGGGGCACATTGCTTCTGTGCTGTGGAGTACTGCTGAGGTAGCCTGGAAACCCTGACGCAATCACACTACAGTAGTGAAACCGAGGTAAATACAGTCTGGAGTGCCGTTGACTCAGACTTACATAACATAGCAACTATAATAATTGATCCTTTGAATGTTTACAAAGAACTAGTAACATTTTCTTTCTTTTTTAAAAGAAGAAAAATAATACAACATTGAAACTGAAACTCAAAAAATTAAGAAAAATCATTCAACCAACAACAACAATGTGTCCCTGGGCCTGACTGACTGTAGAGGAGAGATCAGTCACAATGTGTCCCTGGGCCTGACTGACTGTAGAGGAGAGATCAGTCACAATGTGTCCCTGGGCCTGACTGACTGTAGAGGAGAGATCAGTCACAATGTGTCCCCGGGCCTGACTGACTGTAGAGGAGAGATCAGTCACAATGTGTCCCCGGGCCTGACTGACTGTAGAGGAGAGATCAGTCACAATGTGTCCCTGGGCCTGACTGACTGTAGAGGAGAGATCAGTCACAATGTGTCCCCGGGCCTGACTGACTGTAGAGGAGAGATCAGTCACAATGTGTCCCTGGACCTGACTGACTGTAGAGGAGAGATCAGTCACAATGTGTCCCTGGACCTGACTGACTGTAGAGGAGAGATCAGTCACAATGTGTCCCTGACTGACTGTAGAGGAGAGATCAGTCACAATGTGTCCCTGGACCTGACTGACTGTAGAGGAGAGATCAGTCACAATGTGTCCCTGGACCTGACTGACTGTAGAGGAGAGATCAGTCACAATGTGTCCCCGGGCCTGACTGACTGTAGAGGAGAGATCAGTCACAATGTGTCCCCGGGCCTGACTGACTGTAGAGGAGAGATCAGTCACAATGTGTCCCTGGGCCTGACTGACTGTAGAGGAGAGATCAGTCACAATGTGTCCCTGGGCCTGACTGACTGTAGAGGAGAGATCAGTCACAATGTGTCCCCGGGCCTGACTGACTGTAGAGGAGAGATCAGTCACAATGTGTCCCCGGGCCTGACTGACTGTAGAGGAGAGATCAGTCACAATGTGTCCCTGGACCTGACTGACTGTAGAGGAGAGATCAGTCACAATGTGTCCCTGGGCCTGACTGTAGAGGAGAGATCAGTCACAATGTGTCCCTGACTGACTGTAGAGGAGAGATCAGTCACAATGTGTCCCTGGGCCTGACTGACTGTAGAGGAGAGATCAGTCACAATGTGTCCCTGGACCTGACTGACTGTAGAGGAGAGATCAGTCACAATGTGTCCCTGACTGACTGACTGTAGAGGAGAGATCAGTCACAATGTGTCCCTGGACCTGACTGACTGTAGAGGAGAGATCAGTCACAATGTGTCCCTGGGCCTGACTGACTGTAGAGGAGAGATCAGTCACAATGTGTCCCTGGACCTGACTGACTGTAGAGGAGAGATCAGTCACAATGTGTCCCTGGACCTGACTGACTGTAGAGGAGAGATCAGTCACAATGTGTCCCTGGACCTGACTGACTGTAGAGGAGAGATCAGTCACAATGTGTCCCTGGACCTGACTGACTGTAGAGGAGAGATCAGTCACAATGTGTCCCTGGACCTGACTGACTGTAGAGGAGAGATCAGTCACAATGTGTCCCTGGACCTGACTGACTGTAGAGGAGAGATCAGTCACAATGTGTCCCTGGACCTGACTGACTGTAGAGGAGAGATCAGTCACAATGTGTCCCCGGGCCTGACTGACTGTAGAGGAGAGATCAGTCACAATGTGTCCCTGGACCTGACTGACTGTAGAGGAGAGATCAGTCACAATGTGTCCCTGGACCTGACTGACTGTAGAGGAGAGATCAGTCACAATGTGTCCCTGGACCTGACTGACTGTAGAGGAGAGATCAGTCACAATGTGTCCCTGGGCCTGACTGTAGAGGAGAGATCAGTCACAATGTGTCCCTGACTGACTGTAGAGGAGAGATCAGTCACAATGTGTCCCTGGGCCTGACTGACTGTAGAGGAGAGATCAGTCACAATGTGTCCCTGGACCTGACTGACTGTAGAGGAGAGATCAGTCACAATGTGTCCCTGACTGACTGACTGTAGAGGAGAGATCAGTCACAATGTGTCCCTGGACCTGACTGACTGTAGAGGAGAGATCAGTCACAATGTGTCCCTGGGCCTGACTGACTGTAGAGGAGAGATCAGTCACAATGTGTCCCTGGACCTGACTGACTGTAGAGGAGAGATCAGTCACAATGTGTCCCTGGACCTGACTGACTGTAGAGGAGAGATCAGTCACAATGTGTCCCTGGACCTGACTGACTGTAGAGGAGAGATCAGTCACAATGTGTCCCTGGACCTGACTGACTGTAGAGGAGAGATCAGTCACAATGTGTCCCTGGACCTGACTGACTGTAGAGGAGAGATCAGTCACAATGTGTCCCTGGGCCTGACTGACTGTAGAGGAGAGATCAGTCACAATGTGTCCCTGGGCCTGACTGTAGAGGAGAGATCAGTCACAATGTGTCCCTGACTGACTGTAGAGGAGAGATCAGTCACAATGTGTCCCTGGGCCTGACTGACTGTAGAGGAGAGATCAGTCACAATGTGTCCCTGGACCTGACTGACTGTAGAGGAGAGATCAGTCACAATGTGTCCCTGACTGACTGACTGTAGAGGAGAGATCAGTCACAATGTGTCCCTGGACCTGACTGACTGTAGAGGAGAGATCAGTCACAATGTGTCCCTGGGCCTGACTGACTGTAGAGGAGAGATCAGTCACAATGTGTCCCTGGACCTGACTGACTGTAGAGGAGAGATCAGTCACAATGTGTCCCTGGACCTGACTGACTGTAGAGGAGAGATCAGTCACAATGTGTCCCTGGACCTGACTGACTGTAGAGGAGAGATCAGTCACAATGTGTCCCTGGACCTGACTGACTGTAGAGGAGAGATCAGTCACAATGTGTCCCTGGACCTGACTGACTGTAGAGGAGAGATCAGTCACAATGTGTCCCTGGGCCTGACTGACTGTAGAGGAGAGATCAGTCACAATGTGTTACATTAGGGCTTTTTGACAAGATAATGCCTTCCAAATGACACCCTATTCACTAGTGAAGGGCTCATAGGGCAAAAGCATTGCACTATACAGGGGATAGAGTGCCATTTTAGACGTAGCCAGAAAAAACCCAGCCGAGCATTCCAGCTTCTGCCTTCCAAAACCTAGAAAAAACCCAGCCGAGCATTCCAGACTCTGCCTTCCAAAACCTAGAAAAAACCCAGCCGAGCATTCCAGCCTCTGCCTTCCAAAACCTAGAAAAAACCCAGCCGAGCATTCCAGCCTCTGCCTTCCAAAACCTAGAAAAAACCCAGCTGAGCATTCCAGCCTCTGCCTTCCCAAACCCAGAAAAAACCCAGCCGAGCATTCCAGCCTCTGCCTTCCAAAACCCAGAAAAAACCCAGCCGAGCATTCCAGCCTCTGCCTTCCAAAACCCAGAAAAAACCCAGCCGAGCATTCCAGCCTCTGCCTTCCCAAACCCAGAAAAAACCCAGCCGAGCATTCCAGCCTCTGCCTTCCCAAACCCAGAAAAACCCCAGCCGAGCATTCCAGCCTCTGCCTTCCCAAACCCAGAAAAAACCCAGCCGAGCATTCCAGCCTCTGCCTTCCCAAACCCAGAAAAAACCCAGCCGAGCATTCCAGCCTCTGCCTTCCCAAACCCAGAAAAACCCCAGCCGAGCATTCCAGCCTCTGACTTCCCAAACCCAGAAAAAACCCAGCCGAGCATTCCAGCCTCTGCCTTCCCAAACCCAGAAAAACCCCAGCCGAGCATTCCAGCCTCTGCCTTCCCAAACCCAGAAAAACCCCAGCCGAGCATTCCAGCCTCTGCCTTCCCAAACCCAGAAAAACCCCAGCCGAGCATTCCAGCCTCTGCCTTCCCAAACCCAGAAAAACCCCAGCCGAGCATTCCAGCCTCTGCCTTCCCAAACCCAGAAAAACCCCAGCCGAGCATTCCAGCCTCTGCCTTCCCAAACCCAGAAAAACCCCAGCCGAGCATTCCAGCCTCTGCCTTCCAAAACCCAGAAAAACCCCAGCCCAGCATTCCAGATGTCCAGAATTAGGCTACACAGGGAATACTTCCTGTTTATAATGGTTACAAATTTGCTATAAATTCTCTCTCTCACAGTCTCTCTTTCCTCCCCCGCTTGGGGATAATGTTATCTACAACACAGTCTCTCTCTCTCTCTCTCTCTCTCTCTCCACTTCAGAAGGTCACACACTGGACGACTGTTCATGTGTGAGCTGCCTCTCATTTATTCCAAATGTCAGAAACACAGTGGGAAACTGACCACAAAGTTTCATATTTAACACTACTGAAATATGTCTGACTCTCAGACAAAACAAACAAAGCTGATGACACTTGTGGGTTATCAAATCAAATCAAATGTTATTAGTCACATGCGCCGAATACAACAGGTGTAGACCTTACAGTGAAATGCTTACTTACAGGCTCTAACCAATAGTGCAGTTTCAAAAAAATAAGAATAAGAGATAAAAGTAACATGTAATTAAAGAGCAGCAGTGAAATAACAATAGTGAGACTATATACAGTGGGTTACAGATACAGAGTCAATGTGCGGGGCACCAGGGGTCACCGGGGGCACCGGTTAGTTGAGGTAATATGTTCATGTAGGTAGAGTTATTAAAGTGACTATGCATAGATGGCAACAGAGAGTAGCAGTGGTGTAAAGAGGGGGAAGGGGGGGGGGCAATGCAAATAGTCTGGGTAGCCATTTGACTAGATGTTCAGGAGTCTTATGGCTTGGGGGTAGAAGCTGTTTAGAAGCCTCTTGGACCTAGACTTGGCGCTCCGGTACCACTTGCCATGCGGTAGCAGAGAGAACAGAATATGACTAGGGTGGCTAGAGTCTTTGACAATTGTTAGGGCCTCCCTCTGACACCGCCTGGTGTAGAGGTCCTGGATGGCAGGAAGCTTGGTGATGTACTGGGCCGTTCGCACTGCCCTCTGTAGTGCCTTGCGGTCAGAGGCCGAGCAGTTGCCATACCAGGCAGTGATGCAATCAGTCAGGATGCTCTCGATGGTGCAGGTGTAGAGCCTTTCAGGATCTGAGGACCCGTGCCAAATCTTTTCAGTCTCCTGAGGGGGAATAGGTTTTGTCGTGCCCTCTTCACGACTGTCTTGGTGTGCTTGGACCATGTTAGTTTGTTGGTGATGTGGACACCAAGGAACTTGAAGCTCTCAACCTGCTCCACTGCTGCCCTGTCGATGAGAATGGGCGCGTGCTCAGTCCTCTATTTCCTGTAGTCCACAATCATCTCCTTTGTCTTGATCACGTTGAGGGAGAGGTTGTTGTCCTGGCACAACACGGCCAGGTCTCTGACCTCCTCCCTATAGGTTGCCTCGTCGTTGTCGGTGATCAGGTCTACTACTGGCAAATTTAATGATGGTGTTGGAGTCGTGCCTGGCCGTGCAGTCATGATGAACAGGGAGTACAGGAGGGGACTAACCACGCACCCCTGAGGGACCCCTGTGTTGAGGATCAGCGCGGCGGATGTGTTGTTATCTACCCTTACCACCTGGGGGCGGCCCGTCAGGTCAGGAAGTCCACAAATACAGTAATGTTGTTGACCACTTCTGTCAGCTTCTTTATTTATTTATTTTTTATTTATTTCACCTTTATTTGGCCAGTCGAGAACAAGTACTCATTTACCACTGCGACCTGGCCAAGATAAAGCAAAGCAGTGCGACACAAACAACAACACAGAGTTTCACATGGAATAAACAAACATACAGTCAATAATACAATAGAAAAGTCTATATACAGTGTGTGCAAATGAGGTAAGGGAGGTAAGGCAATAAATAGGCCATAGTGGCGAAATAATTACAATTTAGCAATTTAGTGATAGATGTGCAGAAGATGAATGTACAAGTAGGGATACTGGGGTGCAAAGGAAAAGAAAAAAAATAACAGTATGGGGATGAGGTAGTTGGATGGGCTATGTTCAGATGGGCTATGTACAGGTGCAGTGATCTGTGCTGGTGCTTAAAGTTAGAGAGGTAGATATGAGTCTCCAGCTTCAGTGATTTTTGCAATTCGTTCCAGTCATTGGCAGCAGAGAACTGGAAGGAAAGGCGGCCAAAGTAGGAATTGGCTTTGGGGGTGACCAGTGAAATATACCTGCTGGAGCGCATGCTACGGGTGGGTGCTGCTATGGTGACCAGTGAGCTGAGATAAGGCGGAGCTTTACCTAGCAAAGACTTATAGATGACGTGGAGCCAGTGGGTTTCGCGACGAATACGAAGCGAGGGCCAGCCAACGAGAGCGTACAGGTCGCAGTGGTGGGTAGTATATGGGGCTTTGGTGACAAAACGGATGGCACTGTGATAGACTACATCCAGTTTGTTGAGTAGAGTGTTGGAGGCTATTTTGTAAATGACATCGCCGATGTCAAGGATCAGTAGGATAGTCAGTTTTACAAGGGTATGTTTGGCAGGGAGTACGGGGGGAGTACATATGGGCCTTGTTGGAGAACTAATTATGTTTGCTAAGTGGGCTACAGCCCAGAACCCATTTGTCTTAGTTTTGCTGCCCAGCTCAGCCACAGCCCCAACTCAGCCACAGCCCCAGCTCAGCCACAGCCCCAGCTCCAGCCTCAATCCCAGCCCCAGCTCAGCCCCAGCCTCAGCTAGCTGTGTAGCTTAAGAAATAACCTTGGGGCATACATAAGACAGGCATAGATCAGGGTTCACTACTCCCCTAATCTAATGCTGCTGTCCACTGGATTTAAAACCAGACAGACAGAGAGAGAGGGGGGACTATGGAGAGAGAGAGAGAGAGAGAGTTAGGGACTAGGGAGGGAGAGAGAGAGGTAGGGACTAGGGAGAGAGAGCGAGAGAGAGGTGGGGACTAGGGAGAGAGAGAGGTAGGGACTAGGGAGAGAGAGGTGGGGACTAGGGAGAGAGAGGTAGGGACTAGGGAGAGAGAGAGGTAGGGACTAGGGAGAGAGAAAGGTAGGGACTAGGGAGAGAGAGAGAGGTAGGGACTAGGGAGAGAGAGGTAGGGACTAGGGAGAGAGAGGTAGGGACTAGGGAGAGAGAGGTAGGGACTAGGGAGAGAGAGGTAGGGACTAGGGAGAGAGAGAGAGGTAGGGACTAGGGAGAGAGAGAGGTAGGGACTAGGGAGAGAGAGAGGTAGGGACTAGGGAGAGAGAGTTAGGGACTAGGGTGAGAGAGGTAGGGACTAGGGAGAGAGAGAGGTAGGGACTAGGGAGAGAGAGGTAGGGACTAGGGAGAGAGAGAGGTAGGGACTAGGGAGAGAGAGGTAGGGACTAGGGAGATAGAGAGGTAGGGACTAGGGAGAGAGAGGTAGGGGACTAGGGAGAGAGGGAGGTAGGGACTAGGGAGAGAGAGTTAGGGACTAGGGAGAGAGAGTTAGGGACTAGGGAGAGAGGTAGGGACTAGGGAGAGAGAGGTAGGGACTAGGGAGAGAGAGAGGTAGGGACTAGGGAGAGAGAGTTAGGGACTAGGGAGAGAGAGTTAGGGACTAGGGAGAGAGGTAGGGACTAGGGAGAGAGAGGTAGGGACTAGGGAGAGAGAGAGGTAGGGACTAGGGAGAGAGAGTTAGGGACTAGGGAGAGAGAGGTATGGACTAGGGAGAGAGAGGTAGGGACTAGGGAGAGAGAGGTAGGGACTAGGGAGAGAGAGGTAGGGACTAGGGAGAGAGGGGTAGGGACTAGGGAGAGAGAGTTAGGGACTAGGGAGAGAGAAAGGTTGGGACTAGGGAGAGAGAGAGAGAGGTAGGGACTAGGGAGAGAGAGGTAGGGACTAGGGAGAGAGAGAGAGAGGTAGGGACTAGGGAGAGAGAGGTAGGGACTAGGGAGAGAGAAAGGTTGGGACTAGGGAGAGAGAGTTAGGGACTAGGGAGAGAGAGAAGGGTAGGCACAAGGGAGAGAGAGAGAGAGGGACTAGGGAGAGAGAGAGAGAGGCTAGGGAGAGAAAGTGAGGTAGGGACTAGGGAGAGAGAGGTAGGGACTAGGGAGGTAGGGACTAGGGAGAGAGAGAGAGGTAGGGACTAGGGAGAGAGAGAGAGGTAGGGACTAGGGAGAGAGAGAGAGGTAGGGACTAGAGAGAGAGAGAGGTAGGGACTAGGGAGAGAGAGAGAGGTAGGGACTCGGGAGGTAGGGACTAGGGAGAGAGAGGTAGGGACTAGGGAGGTAGGGACTAGGGAGAGAGAGGTAGTGACTAGGGAGAGAGAGGTAGGGACTAGGGAGAGAGAGGTAGGGACTAGGGAGAGAGAGAGGGAGAGAGAGAGAGAGAGAGAGAGAGAGGAGAGAGAGAGAGAGAGAGGGAGGTAGGGACTTGACTACGACAGTGTTCCTCTTGCCTCTCCAGGCCCTCTGACTGCAACACACACAGAGACAGAGAAGATGTTTCCCCTGAAGTTAGAATATGGTAATTTAGCTAACATAATTTGACTTTCTACTTCCTGTGTTTACAAGAAGAAGCTATGGAACGTATGAAGGAAATATTCATTTTTTTCACTCTTGAACTAATACCATTCCAACAGAGTTAGTTCCTCTCCTGAGTGTTATGGAATAAGGAAGGAAAAATAGTGATGCAGAAAGAAAGTCATGTGTTGTGCTCGTCATCGTGCTCGTCATCGTGCTCGTCACTGGGCTCGTCATCGTGCTCGTCATCGTGCTCGTCACTGGGCTCGTCATCGTGCTCGTCACTGGGCTCGTCATCGTGCTCATCATCGTGCTCATCATCGGGCTCGTCATCGTGCTCGTCATCGTGCTCGTCACTGGGCTCGTCATCGTGCTCATCATCGTGCTCGTCATCGTGCTCGTCATCGTGCTCGTCACTGGGCTCGTCATCGTGCTCGTCATCGTGCTCGTCATCGTGCTCGTCATCGTGCTCGTCATCGTGCTCGTCACTGGGCTCGTCATCGTGCTCGTCATCGGGCTCGTCATCGTGCTCGTCATCGTGCTCGTCACTGGGCTCGTCATCGTGCTCGTCATCGTGCTCGTCATCGTGCTCGTCACTGGGCTCGTCATCGTGCTCGTCATCGTGCTCGTCATCGTGCTCGTCATCGGGCTCGTCATCGTGCTCGTCACTGGGCTCGTCATCGTGCTCGTCATCGTGCTCGTCATCGTGCTCGTCATCGTGCTCGTCACTGGGCTCGTCATCGTGCTCGTCATCGGGCTCGTCATCGTGCTCGTCACTGGGCTCGTCATCGTGCTCGTCACTGGGCTCGTCATCGTGCTCGTCATCGTGCTCGTCATCGTGCTCGTCACTGGGCTCGTCATCGTGCTCGTCATCGGGCTCGTCATCGTGCTCGTCACTGGGCTCGTCATCGTGCTCGTCATCGTGCTCGTCACTGGGCTCGTCATCGTGCTCGTCACTGGGCTCGTCATCGTGCTCGTCATCGGGCTCGTCACTGGGCTCGTCATCGTGCTCGTCATCGGGCTCGTCATCGTGCTCGTCATCGTGCTCGTCACTGGGCTCGTCACTGGGCTCGTCACTGGGCTCGTCATCGTGCTCGTCATCGGGCTCGTCACTGGGCTCATCATCGTGCTCGTCATCGTGCTCGTCATCGTGCTCGTCATCGGGCTCGTCATCGTGCTCGTCATCGAGCTCGTCATCGTGCTCGTCATCGTGCTCGTCACTGGGCTCGTCATCCTTCCACTCTGCTCACCACATCTCCCATGCAAACAGCCTGTCTTGTTTGACCTGAGATTGATCGGCCTGCTTGACAAAGGAGTGAATACACAGCTTTGTCTTGATTCTGTGAAGTCAATGCCATTCCTATCCTATGACATTTTTTTCCAACAGCATATTGCAGGACAGTAGCCAGTGGGCAGGGATAATATGACTGACAAAGAAATGATCAGTCTATAATTTTAATGGTAGGTATATTTGAACAGTGAGAGACAGAATAACAACAAAAAAATCCAGAAAAACGCATGTCAAAAATGTTATAAATTGATTTGCATTTTAATGAGGGTAATAAGTATTCGACCCCTCTGCAAAACATGACTTAAAAACTTTTTCCCTCACTATATCCCATTGATCCCAGGCACACAGGGCCTCAGCCTGGTAACAACACTGCCCTAATTCACTACACATCTAACATTTATTATCATAGCCTGGGCCAGATCTGTTTGTGCTGTCTTGACAATGACAATAGGAGTTGGCAGGACAGCACAAACAGGTCTGTGGCCAGGCTTTTGTTATCATCATCTATGGGCCACCCTGACCAGCTATAGCAGTTCTATTACCACCAGAGGAGTTTCACTAATGATTAGGCTTCCAGGGTGAGGAGGCAGCAGAGAAAAGAAAGAAAGAAGAGAGATTGAGAGAGGAGACAGAGACAGAAAAAGAGAAAGAAAGAAAGAGAGAGATTGAGAGAGGAGACAGAGACAGAAAAAGAGAAAGAAAGAAAAAGAGAGAGTCCCAGGTCAGGACCAGCCAAGTACCACAGTGATTCAGCACGCAGCACAGACGTCATAATCACCAGGGAACAGGGACTTCATCTGCCCTATACACCTTCTCCAGCCCTATGAGTCCAGACAGTTCTCTAGATGAGTTGTCTCACTGAGTTCCACTTATCCTGTAGTTCAGTTTATGGCCTGCAAAGCAGCTAGAGTAGCAGCATTGTCTGAGCCAGAGCATCCCACCGGGCAGGAGCCTCCTGTTTCTGGAGTGTGAGGCAGCTTGACGTTCAACTACACCCCCTGGACAGGACGCTAGTCTACCGCAGGGCCTTAAAGCAGCCAGAAGCTCCCAAATAAACTACTGAGAGAAACATGGAGGACCAACAGGATGTTTCACAAGCACTTTACTTTCCCACAGATCTAACCCATACAAAGGGATATGGGTTAACACAGGACAGATATACTGTACTAAATTAGACCATGAGTCATAGACAGCTTCCCAAATGGCACCCTATTCCCTACATAGTGCACTACGTTTGACCTGGGCCCAACGGGAATAGGGTGCCATTTGGGACACAAACATAGGCTCACAAAACCAACAGTTTAGTACTACGGTCCTATCAACAGTTTAGTACTATGGTCCTATCAACAGTTTAGTACTATGGTCCTATCAACAGTTTAGTACTACGGTCCTATCCTTCCCTGTAGCTCAGTTGGTAGAGCATGGTGTTTGCAACGCCAGGGTTGTGGGTTCGGTTCCCACGGGGGGCCAGCACAGAAAAAAAAGTATGAAATGTATGCATTCACTACTGTAAGTTGCTCTGGATAAGAGTGTCTGATAAATGACTAAAATGTAAAAATGTAAATGTCTATCAACAGTTTAGTACTCCGGTCCTATCAACAGTTTAGTACTCCGGTCCTATCAACAGTTTAGTACTCCGGTCCTATCAACAGTTTAGTACTCCGGTCCTATCAACAGTTTAGTACTCCGGTCCTATCAACAGTTTAGTACTCCGGTCCTATCAACAGTTTAGTACTCCGGTCCTATCAACAGTTTAGTACTCCGGTCCTATCAACAGTTTAGTACTCCGGTCCTATCAACAGTTTAGTACTCCGGTCCTATCAACAGTTTAGTACTACGGTCCTATCAACAGTTTAGTACTCCGGTCCTATCAACAGTTTAGTACTCCGGTCCTATCAACAGTTTAGTACTCCGGTCCTATCAACAGTTTAGTACTACGGTCCTATCAACAGTTTAGTACTACGGTCCTATCAACAGTTTAGTACTACGGTCCTATCAACAGTTTAGTACTACGGTCCTATCAACAGTTTAGTACTACGGTCCTATCAACAGTTTAGTACTGCGGTCCTATCAACAGTTTAGTACTACGGTCTGCGGTCCTATCAACAGTTTAGTACTACGGTCCTATCAACAGTTTAGTACTACGGTCCTATCAACAGTTTAGTACTACGGTCCTATCAACAGTTTAGTACTACGGTCCTATCAACAGTTTAGTACTACGGTCCTATCAACAGTTTAGTACTCCGGTCCTATCAACAGTTTAGTACTACGGTCCTATCAACAGTTTAGTACTTCGGTCCTATCAACAGTTTAGTACTACGGTCCTATCAACAGTTTAGTACTACGGTCCTATCAACAGTTTAGTACTACGGTCCTATCAACAGTTTAGTACTACGGTCCTATCAACAGTTTAGTACTATGGTCCTGTCAACAGTTTAGTACTACGGTCCTATCAACAGAGCTTCCTCCCATAGTCCCATGTTCTACTGAAATAACACTGGAAAAACAGAGATGTGTATTCCTGGAGCTGGAGGACTTTCTAGTTTGTTTTGTTTGATTGTGTTTCTAGTTGGTGTCCAGATATCACACATCCGTTTATTTCATCAACATCTCTGTGGTATAGTCTCAAATACAAACAAGCCCAATAAAGAGCTCTCTGGGTAAAAACCCATGTCAATCTGGGAGTTATTAAGCAAATGAATACATAGTGGGTGTTATTGTCTCTCTGTTTGAAATCCATAGGCTGACCAAGATTGAATGTGATGCATCTTCAAAACATAGAAAGCTAGATCCCAGTCACAGAGCCAAACTGATGAAATCCCGTTTTCTCAAATTGCTGAGAACGGCAATGTAGTTTGAACACTAGACACTACTTCTAAGAATCTGTCTACTAGTTTAAAAGTATTCATGGAAACAGATGAAACTGTATCTGTCCATTTCTACTTCACCCTGTCTACCATTTGATGTGCTGACCAGATGCCAGATGTAGACATCACTCTTTCTAAAGAGAGGAAAGAGAGAGCGATGGAGGCGGCAGAGGAGCTATCCATGTGGCAGACAGACAAACAGAAACCTCCTTTATACCTGGTGCAAACATCCATCCTTTGTCCTGATCTTGTCCAGATTCTGATTGTCCTCACATTTCCAGGCACGCGTCTTCACATAATACTGAGTTATCTATTTTAAGAAACATATTGATGCCATATGGTGTTAATGATTTTAGAGGGTGATAAAATAATGATTTAAATGGTTTCACTGTCCAGATCTGTCTACACTTGATTGATATCCAGACTAAATCTGTGCCTGACTATCTCCGGAGGTGTTCAGGAAGGTCTGATCACATTCAGATCACAACGTGTCTTTTAATCATCTACACCTATCAAAAAATGTGGGCACAACCAGGTTTAAACAGGGCTAGAGAGTGAGCCCAAGGCAGACAGACAACCCTGACTTTCTAACCATCTCCTTGCAGGACTCTTGCAGACAAGACCTGATGTGTTTTTATGAGACAAATGTCACACATGACATTTAGCAGACACCTTTATCCAAAGCAAGTCAAAGTCATGTGTGCATACATTTTACATATGCGTGACCACTGGGATTGAACCCAGAATCCTGGAGTTGCAAGCATCATTCTTTACCAACTGAGCCATACAGGACCAGTTAAAATTATCCTATTGTACCTTTATTTAATTAGGCAAGTCAGTTAAGAACAAATTATTATCTTCAATGATGGCCTAGGAACAGAGAGTTAACCGCATTGTTTAGGTGCAGAACGACAGATTTTTACCTTGTCAGCTCAGGGATTCAATCTTGCAACTTTTCGGTTACTAGTCCAACACTCTAACCACTAGGCTACCTGCCACCCCATGACTTGCAGAGTACAGTATATGTGGTCTCACTCTCTGCTGACTGGTGACTTTCCCTTTAAAAGTGATCCCACTGTGAGAAACACTCGCCTAAACTGTGTATGACAACACTTAAAAAATGGAGAGAGAAACCTTAAGCTGGCCAATAGAGGAGGAGATAGGCTTAGTCCTGAAACACTTTAATAAAGGGTTTTGTCTGGTAAGGATGGAAAGACTCTTCCTGTTGATCCGCAGCAGAAACTAGATCCAGAAAGGATCCAAGACTGAGCAGGCAAAGAAAACAATGTGAATATGGCCCTGGACTGCTGGGTTTTCTTTAGCCATTTTAACTGAGCACATCTTCTACAAAGAAAACCCTATCTATTAAGCTTTGGCGGTGAACCAGTATTAGTGACGTCTGGATTTGACTCAAGATAAACATCCTCCCCCATTAAATAACAAGTGGGAGAAGACTCTTATGCCCTCCTCATGGCAGGGCAGCCTCCTACCCCTATCCCCCCTCTCTCCTTCCCCACTCCCTCTCTACCTCTTCCATCTCTCTCTTAATTACCTAGCCTCCCTTCTCTTCTACCTGAACCCTCTCTACCACTCCCTGTCCCCCCCCCCCCCCCCCCCCCGTGTGTGTGTGCGTGCGTGCAAGTGGGTGTTTTCCAAAGATAGTGTCACTGTTTTGGTGCTCTCGGTAAAATACCTGTTGAATTGATTGAAGAGAAAGGCAGAGCAAGAGAGAGAGAGAGAAAACACTGCCCCTCTTTCTCTGTGCTGACATTTAATCCGTCCTGGCACTCTTCACAAGGTAACTCGAGGTAACCGGAAGCAGGCAGTCATAACCAAGACCAGCAGAGCCAGAGACATCAAATCAAATCAACGTTACAGTGAAATGCAACCTCTGACAAAAGTCCCTCTACTTCTATTCGAGGTGACAATGATGAATCAGACACCTTATCAATAGCAACAGCTCATGGTCCTCCTGGAATCTGAAGTTTTTTTGACTCAAT
The DNA here is from genome assembly GCF_901001165.1 of Salmo trutta. Classification (NCBI taxonomy): domain Eukaryota; kingdom Metazoa; phylum Chordata; class Actinopteri; order Salmoniformes; family Salmonidae; genus Salmo; species Salmo trutta. Next base: position 13,018,127 of record NC_042984.1, on the reverse strand, counting down.
GGAGGAACATAGTCAGAGAAATGCTGATGAATGTCTTACTCGAGCTGTGTGTGCAACTGGTTCACCTCTGATCCTCACAGGCAATGTGCATTGGAAGAGATTTCTGAATGTTCTTCACCCAGCATACACCCCTCCAACCAGACATGCTTTATCTACTCATTTGCTGGATGCAGAGTTCAACAGAGTTCAAGTGAAGGTCAAGCAAATCATAGAGAAAGCAGACTGTATTGCAGTCATCTCTGATGGGTGGTTGAATGTTCATGGGCAATGAATAATTAAACTACATCTCCCCCTCAACCAGTATTCTACAAGAGTACAGACACAAGGGACAACAGACACACCGGTCTCTACATTGCAGATGAGCTGAACGCAGTCATCAATGACCTACCCACAGAAGGTATTTGCACTGGTGACAGACAATGCTGCGAACATGAAGGCTGCTTGGTCTAAAGTGGAGGAGTCCTACCCTCACATCACACCCATTAACAGCGTCTACTCCCAAGCCATTAGACTGCTGAACAATAAATAGAATTGCCACCGGACAATTTACATTGACCCCCCTTTTGTACATTGCTGCTACTCGCTGTTTATTATCTATGCATAGTCACTTCACCCCCACCTACATGTACAGATTACCTCAACTAACATGTACCCCTGCACACTGACTCAGTACTAGTGCTCCCTGTATAGAGCCTCGTTATTCTTATTGTGTTATTTTTTATTATTACTTTTTGTTTTAGTCTACTTGGTAAATATTTTTCTTAACTCTTCTTGAACTGCACTGTTGGTTAAGGGCTTGTAAGTAAGCATTTCATGGTAAAGTCTACACTTGTTGTATTCGGCGCATGTGACAAATAAAGTTTTATTTGATTTGGCTGTGCTGCTCATGCATTGAATCTGCTCCCCAAGGACATAACGGCACTGAAAACAATGGATACACTCTACAGGAGAGCCACGGAAATTGTTAGGTATGTGAAGGGTCATCAAATTACAGCAGCAATCTACCTGACCAAGCAAAGTGAGAAGAATAAGAGCACCACATTGAAGCTGCCCAGCAACACCCGTTGGGGTAATGTTGTCATCATGTTTGACAGTCTCCTGGAGGGGAAGGAGTCTCTCCAAGAAATGGCCATATAACAGTCTGCCGATATGGACAGCCCCATCAAAAGGATCCTCCTGGATGATGTATTTTGGGAGAGAGTGGTAAGCAGCCTGAAACCCCTGAAACCTATAGCAGTAGCCACTGCACGGAATGAGAGAGATAATGCCATCCGGTCTGATGTTTAGAATCTGCTTGCTAATGTAAGAGAATAAATCCGTACTACCCTGCCCACTTCACTGTTGCTCCAAGCAGAGGAAACTGCAGTTCTGAAATACATCAAAAAGCGTGCCGCAGCGTACATGTTGGACCCCAAGTATGCTGGCAAGAGCATCCTGTCTGGTGCAGAGATCAACAGGCCTATGTCTCGCCACCTTGGCCTGGATGACGGCAAGGTTCTTGGCAGTCTGGCGAAGTTCACTTCCAAGCAAGGGCTTTAGGATGGAGATGCAATATGGTAATTGTGCCAACATATCTCATCAGCCACCTGATGGAATCGACTTTGTGGATCTGAGGCTCTTTCCCCTGTTGCCTCCATTATTCTCCAAATCCCACCAACATCAGCCGCCTCAGAGCGCAACTGGTCCTTGTTTGGGAACACACACACCAAAGCACGTAACAGGCAGACCAATACAAGAGTTGAAAAATTGGTGGCCATCCGGGCAAATTTGAGGCTTTTTGAGCCTGACAACGAGCCATCCTCAACAAGGTTGGAAAGTGACAGTGAAGATGAGGCCTCAGAGTCTGATGTTTAAGAGGTGGACATTGAGGAGGTCCAGGGAGAAGACATGGAAGCCTGAGAGGAGGACAACCAAAGCATTAGTTTCTAGAGTATCATTTTACAGATGTATGTTGACAACGTTTTTGGGAGATGCGATGGATCATTGGGGATCATTCAATATTCCCTTTCTTTTGTTGTTCAGTGAAATCATCCCATGTGAAGAGTCAACTCATTTAATTAAAGTTCAATTACTAACTAAATTGTTTTTTTTTTATTTCATTGGAAGGATTTAATAATTTGCAATTATGTCTACTCATGATAAGGTAAAAGGTTTATGTTTCTGTCTCCATATGATATGGTAAATATATTCAATTAAAAAAACATCTACATTTAAATGATATTAATATTAATTTGCATATATTCCCGTTAATAATTCCCACGGAAAGTTTCCATCTCTGAATATTCCCCAAAATGTGCAACCCTAATACCACCCCTACCTTGTCACAACACAACTAATTGGCTCAAATGCATTAAGAAGGAAAGAAATTCCACAAATTCACTTTTAACAAGGCACACCTGGTAATTGAAATGCATTCCAGGTGACTACTTCATGAAGCAGGTTGAGAGAATGCCAAGAGTGTGCAAAGCTGTCATCAAGGCAAAGGGTGGCTACTTTGAAGAATCTCAGATATAAAATATATTTTGATTTGTTTAACACTTTTTGAGTTACTACATGATTCCATGTGTGTTATTTCTTAGTTTTGATGTCGTCACTATTATTCTACAATGTAGACAATAGTAAAAAGAAAGAAAAACCCTTGAATGAGTAGATGTGTCCAAACCTTTGACTGGTACTGTACATGTAGGTAGTACATCGTTACAACACTGTATATATACATAATCTGACATTTGTAATGTCTTTATTCTTTTGAAACTTCTGTGAGTGTAATGTTTACTGTTCATTTTTATTGTTTATTTCACTTTTGTATATTATCTACTTCACTTGCTTTGGCAATGTTAACATATGTTTCCCATGCCAATAAAGCCCCTTAAATTAAATTGAATTGAGAGAGATAGAGAAAAGGGGTAGAGAGAATTAGAGAGAAAAACAGGGGATCCGAGTGAGAGGGGGAGCGTGTGGAGAAGAAAGGATGAAAAGAGAGAGGAGAGTGGGAGAAAGAGGGTGAGTATTGGGGGAGGAGTATGCGCAGTGTGACATAGAACCCTATCTCTCCCCCCTGCTGGTTCTTGTTTACAGAAGCACCCTGCGCTAACGATGGGCTTCATTTACATGCTAAGCTAAATGACAGAACCACACTCTTGACTTGTGGAATCTCTGGACCACCAGGACAACACATTTTTTTCCAATCCCATTGTCCCAAACAACTTCCAGTAATGACAACTAATGAGAGTACTGATCTGTACTCAAAACACAAAGTAACTTGAAGTAAAAAAGTAATGAAAAATGTATTTAATATGTTGTATATAACATTTAATGTTTAAACAGTTAGTATCAAGTAGAATGAATGTTATGACAATGATCTGCTGCTCTACAGAAAATGAATGCATGCTACTAAGCAACATAATAGCTGAATTGTTAGCCTGAAAAGCATAAAAAAACAAATCAGAGGGTTTCAAATCCCCATGACACCATCATGATGTGGTAGCAACAGGCTTTCCAGCTGTGGAGTCTGCCCTACAGCCAGCTCTGCTCTCCTCTCTGTCTACCATGCAGTCCAGGGGCCAGGGCTACCTGCTGCACACGCACGCACAGACACACACACACACACACACACACACACAGTGCAGTGCTGCCCCCAACACACACACACACAGTGCAGTGCAGCCCCCCAACACAGACACACAGTACAGTGCAGCCCCCCAACACACACACACAGTGCAGTGCAGCCCCCCAACAGACACACAGTACAGTGCAGCCCCCCAACACACACACACAGTGCAGTGCAGCCCCCCAACACAAATCAAATCAAAGTTTATTTGTCACGTGCGCTGAATACAACAGGTGTAGACCTTACAGTGAAATGCTTACTTACAGGCTCTAACCAATAGTGCAGGAAAAAAAAGGTATGTGTGTGTGTGTGTGTGTGTAAGTAAAGAAATAAAACAACAGTAAAAAGACATCTTAAAATAACAGTAGCAAGGCTATATACAGACACTGGTTAGTCAGGCTGATTGAGGTAGTATGTACATGTAGATATGGTTAAAGTGACTATGCACAAACACACACACACACAGTGCAGTGCAGCCCCCAAACACAGACACACACACAGTGCAGCCCCCCACTATCCCCTCTGAAGCTTACAGACCTGGGTTTAAATACTCGTGAAAATCTTTCAAGTACTTCAAGAGTGTGCTTTAGCTTGTCTGGAGTGCCAGGTGGGCGGGGTTTACACCTTCAGGACGTTTCTATTGGTTCCATTGCAACAGCCAAGCTCCATCCAGCACAGATAATAGTATTTGGAATGATTTGAAATAGTATTTGAACCCAGGTCTGAAAGCCTGGCCTGAAAACCCCCTCATCTCCCCTGGGCCTTCTGGCTCTCAGACCTCTGAATAAGTTCTCTACCAGCCGCTGCTTGCTAATGGAGACCCAAAGACGCAAAGTCTAGACATTCCATTGCCGGTCTGAGACACACGTCATGCCGACATAAAGAGAGTGATGCCCGAAAACCATTTCAGAAGAAAACAACAACCAATAACTGAGCGATCGCTGCACCTCAAACTATATGTTAGTGTAATTTGATGTATTTCTTTTTCCTCCAATGGGACTGGGTCTGGGACATGAGAATGATCTATGCCGCTGATAGCCTGTTGAGTCCTGCTGAGTTGACTTTCAAGACAATTATCCTCATAGGGTTCTATGAAGCCAGGGCAGGCTTGTTATCAGCAGGGTAGGCTTGTTATCAGCAGGGTAGGCTTGTTATCAGCAGGGTAGGCTTGTTATCAGCAGGGTAGGCTTGTTATCAGCAGGGTAGAATTGTTATCAGCAGGACAGGCTTGTTATCAGCAGGGCAGACTTGTTATCAGCAGGGTAGAATTGTTATCAGCAGGACAGGCTTGTTATCTGCAGGGTAGGCTTGTTATCAGCAGGGTAGGCTTGTTATCAGCAGGGTAGAATTGTTATCAGCAGGACAGGCTTGTTATCAGCAGGGCAGGCTTGTTATCAGCAGGGCAGGCTTGTTATCAGCAGGGCAGGCTTGTTATCAGCAGGGTAGGCTTGTTATCAGCAGGGTAGGCTTGTTATCAGCAGGGCAGGCTTGTTATCAGCAGGGCAGGCTTGTTATCAGCAGGGTAGGCTTGTTATCAGCAGGGCAGGCTTGTTATCAGCAGGGTAGGCTTGTTATCAGCAGGGCAGGCTTGTTATCAGCAGGGTAGGCTTGTTATCATCAGGGCAGGCTTGTTATCAGCAGGGCAGGCTTGTTATCAGCAGGGCATGCTTGTTATCAGCAGGGTAGGCTTGTTATCAGCAGGGCAGGCTTGTTATCAGCAGGGTAGGAGTCAATGGGAGATAAACAGCCATGTCGGGGGCTCAGAGTCACTATGTAGGAGCCAGATTTGCAAACCTTCAACATGAATCTAAAGCATGGTGGTGGCATTTCCAAGTGGGCAAAACTGGTTGAAATGATATAATTCTAACCAGGTTACATCCAACTGGTTGAAATGATATAATTCTAACCAGGTTACATCCAACTGGTTGAAATGATATAATTCTAACCAGGTTACATCCAACTGGTTGAAATGATGTAATTCTAACCAGGTTACATCCAACTGGTTGAAATGATGTAATTCTAACCAGGTTACATCCAACTGGTTGAAATGATATAATTCTAACCAGGTTACATCCAACTGGTTGTATCGAGGTCATTTCATTCCGTTTTGCCTGCTGGGTCACTCACTGTTCACCACATATCCTAGAGTTCTTTCAACAGCAGGCGATTGTTGTGAATGGCCAAAATATATCAATGACTTTCTCACACAACAATGTCCTAGCATGCCCCCACCTGACAACACACGGCTCCTAGCTAACTGACCGGGAATACGTTTTAACATTGGAAACAGAGGAATGAAAATGTTTATGAGGTGAAACATAAACAAAATGGCCATAACAAAATGCTGATGAATCATGTATTCATTCATTCCAGCATAACAGCGGACGTCCTGTTTGTTTCCTCTGGCCGGCTGTCCAGGCAGAGACGGGGAAGCCTCGGACCAGAGGATAGACGCATGGTACGCCAGGAATGCAGGTAGATTAATGTCTCAGTAGGTCAGGTCATGGCCGCCTTCCCAGTCAGTCAGAGTGTTAGCTAGAGATCTGCTGGAGCCTGGAGGGGAAACACAACAGAACCAGCAGAACGGTCCCTCTGGAACTAAGGGCACTGGAATTTCACCCATATGTGGATTTAAGGACTATCATTTATTTACATTACTATAACTAAGCTTAAAATCAAATCAAATTTACAAAACCACATTACTGAATGGAAAAGGTACTGAGCGGAAAAGTGGGTGGGGTTATATCTGGCCTGGTTGGCCCTGTCTGGGGTTATCATCGGACTGGGCCACAGTGTCCTCCAACCCCCCGTCTCAGTCCCCAGTATCTATGCTGCAATAGTCTATGTCCCGGGTGGCTAGGGTCAGTCTGTTATATCTGGTGTCCTGTGTGATCTTAAGCATGCTCCCTCTATTTCTCCCATCTCTCTCTCGCTCTGTCTCGCCTCCCAGAGGACCTGAGCCCTAGGACCATGCCTCAGGACTGCCTGGCTTGATGACTCCTGGCTGTCCCCAGTCCACCAGGTTGTGCTGCTGCTCCAGTTTGAACTGTTCTGCCTGCGGCTATGGAAACCTGACCTGTTCACCGGATGTGCTACCTTGTCCCGGACCTGCTGTTTTGACCCTCTCCCTCTCTACCTCTCTCCCTCTCTCTCTACTGCACCTGCTGTCTCGACCTCTGAATGCTCGGCTATGAAAAGCCAACTGACATTTACTCCTGAGGTGCTGACCTGTTGCACCCTCTACAACCACTGTGATTATTATTTGACCATGCTGGTCATCTATGAACGTTTGAACATCTCGAAGAACAATCGAGCCATGTTCTGTTATAATCTCCACCGGCACAGCCAGAAGATGACTGGCCACCCCTCAGAACCTGGTTCCTCTCTAGGTTTCTTCCAAGGTTCCTGCCTTTCTAGGGAGTTTTTCTTAGCCACCGTGATTCTACATCTGCATTGCTTGCTGTTTGGTGTTTAGGCTGGGTTTCTGTATAGCACTTTGTGACATCTGCTGACCTAAAAAGGGCTTTATAAATACATCTGATTGATTGATTGATTACTTTAAAGATAACACATGTAGCCACACTATCCCCAACCCCAAGACTCATGTCTTTTTCAGGGGCTGGTCGTTTGAGGGAAAGTCAACTAAAACTGAGAAAGAAAATATTTCCAACATGAATTACTGGAAACTAAGGGCTCAGATACATCAATAGCGTTTGCTGACCCAGAGTACTTAGCACCTCTGAACGTAATTTGAGCACCGAGTGTGCAGCGATTTTACATGTAGAATGTGAAAAATGTCGGCAGTCAGACAACTATAGCGTGTGGTCCATAAAACACACTGAACGATCATCAGACGAATGCTAGATCCACATTCAGTGGGATGTGTGCAAGTCTTAAATGGTCAGTAAAGGAATGAGAAGTCTAGACCGTGTGTGGAAATGACTGTGTATAAATATTACATTCTCCAACCCTGTTCCTGGAGAGCTACCCTCCTGTAGGTTTTTGCTCCAACCACAGTTGTAACTAACCTGGTTCAGTTTATCAACCAGCTAATTATTAGAATCAGGTGTGCTAGATTAGGGTTGGAGTGAAAACCTACAGGACGGTAGCTCTCCAGGAACAGGGTTGGAGTGAAAACCTACAGGACGGTAGCTCTCCAGGAACAGAGTTGGAGTGAAAACCTACAAGACGGTAGCTCTCCAGGAAAAGGGTTGGAGTGAAAACCTACAGGATGGTAGCTCTCCAGGAACAGGGTTGGAGTGAAAACCTACAGGACGGTAGCTCTCCAGGAACAGGGTTGGAGTGAAAACCTACAGGACGGTAACTCTCCAGGAACAGGGTTAGAGTGAAACCTACAGGACGGTAGCGCTCCAGGAACAGGGTTAGAGTGAAAACCTACAGGGGGGTATCTCTCCAGGAACAGGGTTGGAGTATAAACCTACAGGACGGTAGCACTCCAGGAACAGGGTTGGAGTGAAAACCTACAGGACGGTATCTCTCCAGGAACAGGGTTGGAGTGAAAACCTACAGGACGGTATCTCTCCAGGAACAGGGTTGGAGTGAAAACCTACAGGACGGTAGCTCTCCAGGAACAGGGTTGGAGTGAAAACCTACAGGACGGTAGCTCTCCAGGAACAGGGTTGGAGTGAAAACCTACAGGACGGTAGCACTCCAGGAACAGGGTTGGAGTATAAACCTACAGGGGGGTAGCTCTCCAGGAACAGGGTTGGAGTGAAAACCTACAGGACGGTAACTCTCCAGGAACAGGGTTTGAGTGAAAACCTACAGGACGGTAGCTCTCCAGGAACAGGGTTGGAGTGAAAACCTACAGGACGGTAACTCTCCAGGAACAGGGTTTGAGTGTAAACCTACAGGATGGTAGCTCTCCAGGAACAGGGTTTGAGTGTAAACCTACAGGATGGTAGCTCTCCAGGAACAGGGTTGAAGAGCCCTGACATACACAGTGTGCATCCCCAATGGCACTCTATTCCCTATATAACACACTACACAATGGGTCCTGGGCAAAAGTACTGCACTATGTAGGGAATAGGGTGCCATTTGGGACAAAGTCTCAGGGCTCTATTCTTTCAGATCCACTTCAGTAGACATTCGCATAGCTGTTGTTTTGGCGGTGTTGGAGGTGGAACTACTGTCAAATCCACAAGCGGCTCCCGACATTATACCTAAAGCGGACATTGCCATTGGCTGCACGGAGTCGCATTAACAGAAAACCAGCAGCCAGCAATTCCATGCAACCTTGTTTACAAGTTGGAACCCTGGAATGTGAGATGTAATCTACAACTCCATTAGGATGATAGAAACCTTCATTATTTTGTTTAATGCGTAATTATTTATATAATGCCTACACTTTCTCATTCTGAACTTCTAACAGGAGTGGAACAGGTGTGGCTTTGTGATAATGATCAAGAGCAACTTCTTACCGATTTGACATGTCCAACGTAGTTAACCCTCTGACAGCGCCAAAACATCAGCTCTGCGGCACGGCTATCGCCGGTTAACGCTTGACATGATTGAACCTAGGCCGAAGTCTGGTCACATGCCTGTCAACAAGAAGACATTTCCCATGTTTCCTAACCACCCACTCTGAGCGTCATTCACTGCTGCCTCCCTGGGAAACCCTTAACACTCTCTCAAAATACATGGAAAAAGCAGAAGTAGCCCACAACCCTAGGATCGAGATGGAGAGAGATAGAGGGGGTGATGAAATATCTTACATAAGGTCCAAACAAAAATGAGTGCTAAATGACTATAACACTAGTGAACACATACAGGATGGGGGCAGCAGGTAGCCTTGTGGTTAGAGTGTTGGACTCCAGTATTTATGCTGCAGTAGTTTATGTGTCGGGCGGCTAGGGTCAGTCTGTTACATCTGGAGTATTCTCTTGTCTTATCCGGTGTCCTGTGTGAATGTAAATATGCTCTCTCTAATTCTCTCTTCTCTCTTTCTTTCTTTCTCTCGGAGGACCTGAGCCCTAGGACCATGCCTCAGGACTACCTGGCATGATGACTCCTTGCTGTCCCCAGTCCACCTGGCCATGCTGCTGCTCCAGTTTCAACTGTTCTGCCTGCGGCTACGGAACCCTGACCTGTTTCACCGGACGTGCTTGTTGCACCCTCGACAATTACTATGATTATTATTATTTGACCATGCTGGTCATTTACGAACATTTTAACATCTTGACCATGTTCTGTTATAATATCCACCCGGCACAGCCAGAAGAGGACTGGCCACCCCTCATAGCCTGGTTCCTCTCTAGGTTTCTTCCTAGGTTTTGGCCTTTCTCAGGAGTTTTTCCTAGGGAGTTTTTCCCAGCCACCGTGCTTCTTTCACATGCATTGCTTGCTGTTTGGGGTTTTAGGCTGGGTTTCTGTACAGCACTTTGAGATTTCAGCTGATGTACGAAGGGCTATATAAATACATTTGATTTGATTTGATTTGACTAGTAACCGCAAGGTTGCAAGTTCAAATGCCCGAGCTGACAAGGTACAAATCTGTTTTCTGCCCCTGAACAGGCAGTTAACCCACTGTTCCTAGGCCGTCATTGAAAATAAGAATTTGTTCTTAACTGACTTGCCTAGTTAAATAAAGGTAAAATAAATTAAAAAAATAAATACACCAAGACAGTTTTCTCAGTTGGTAAAAGGATTATATCACCAAGCTGGTTTCTGATTTATGCGCTAAATCCCCAATGGCACCCTATTCCCTACATAGTGTCCCACTTTTGACCCCAGCCCAATGGACCCTGTAAAAAGTAGTGCACTACTTAGGGAATACTGTGCCATTTTGGACGCATACATTATATCATTATATCGTGAGTTTAGGGATCCGTGAGTTTAGGGATCCGTCCCTGTGAGCTTTGGGATCCGTCCCTGTGAGCTTTGGGATCCGTCCCTGTGAGCTTTAGGATCCGTCCCTGTGAGTTTAGGGATCCGTCCCTGTGAGCTTCGGGATCCGTCCCTGTGAGCTTCGGGATCCGTCCCTGTGAGCTTCGGGATCCGTCCCTGTGAGTTTAGGGATCCGTCCCTGTGAGCTTTGGGATCCGTCCCTGTGAGTTTAGGGATCCGTCCCTGTGAGCTTTGGGATCCGTCCCTGTGAGTTTAGGGATCCGTCCCTGTGAGCTTTGGGATCCGTCCCTGTGAGCTTTGGGATCCGTCCCTGTGAGCTTTGGGATCCGTCCCTGTGAGTTTAGGGATCCGTCCCTGTGAGTTTAGGGATCCGTCCCTGTGAGCTTTGGGATCCGTCCCTGTGAGCTTTGGGATCCGTCCCTGTGAGTTTAGGGATCCGTCCCTGTGAGCTTTGGGATCCGTCCCTGTGAGCTTTGGGATCCGTCCCTGTGAGCTTTGGGATCCACCCCTGTGAGTTTAATAACTTATAGGAGTAGCACAAAAGGCACTAGGGGATGAAGCCCCCTGTTTAAAACAACTCAACTGACAAAGTCCCCATTGTATTGAGGAGGAAACCAGTTCTTTTCGACCTAGAGAGGAGAGGCTAGGGGCTCACTGCAGCTCTTCGACCTAGAGAGGAGAGGCTTGGGGCTCACTGCAGCTCTTCGACCTAGAGAGGAGAGGCTAGGGGCTCACTGCAGCTCTTCGACCTAGAGAGGAGAGGCTAGGGGCTCACTGCAGCTCTTCGACCTAGAGAGGAGAGGCTAGGGCCTCACTGCAGCTCTTCGACCTAGAGAGTAGAGGCTAGGGGCTCACTGCAGCTCTTCGACCTAGAGAGGAGAGGCTAGGGGCTCACTGCAGCTCTTCGACCTAGAGAGGAGAGGCTAGGGGCTCACTGCAGCTCTTCGACCTAGAGAGGAGAGGCTAGGGGCTCACTGCAGCTCTTCGACCTAGAGAGGAGAGGCTAGGGTCTCACTGCAGCTCTTCGACCTAGAGAGGAGAGGCTAGGGGCTCACTGCAGCTCTTCGACCTAGAGAGGAGAGGCTAGGGGCTCACTGCAGCTCTTCGACCTAGAGAGGAGAGACTAGGGCCTCACTGCAGCTCTTCGACCTAGAGAGGAGAGGCTAAGGGCTCACTGCAGCTCTTCGACCTAGAGAGTAGAGGCTAGGGGCTCACTGCAGCTCTTCGACCTAGAGAGGAGAGGCTAGGGGCTCACTGCAGCTCTTCGACCTAGAGAGGAGAGGCTAAGGGCTCACTGCAGCTCTTCGACCTAGAGAGTAGAGGCTAGGGGCTCACTGCAGCTCTTCGACCTAGAGAGGAGAGGCTAGGGGCTCACTGCAGCTCTTCGACCTAGAGAGGAGAGGCTAAGGGCTCACTGCAGCTCTTCGACCTAGAGAGGAGAGGCTAGGGGCTCACTGCAGCTCTTCGACCTAGAGAGGAGAGGCTAGGGGCTCACTGCAGCTCTTCGACCTAGAGAGCAGAGGCTAGGGGCTCACTGCAGCTCTTCGACCTAGAGAGGAGAGGCTAGGGGCTCACTGCAGCTCTTCGACCTAGAGAGGAGAGGCTAGGGGCTCACTGCAGCTCTTCGACCTAGAGAGGAGAGGCTAGGGGCTCACTGCAGCTCTTCGACCTAGAGAGGAGAGGCTAGGGTCTCACTGCAGCTCTTCGACCTAGAGAGGAGAGGCTAGGGGCTCACTGCAGCTCTTCGACCTAGAGAGGAGAGGCTAGGGGCTCACTGCAGCTCTTCGACCTAGAGAGGAGAGGCTGGGGGCTCACTGCAGTTGAACTAGAGGGAGCAGCATGCAGGCCACTAACACATGCATAAATATAGTCCTGCACACTCCCTCATACATTAACAACACTTGGCTATGTGAACAACATTAAAGGTCATACAAAATGGCTTATTGTACAACACACAATGTATACTCATTCCATAGACTCAGTCAACTTCATATCCCAAAGTTCTGTGGAGAGAACAATGTTTGAGTCAAGCCTCCAGACAAGACCATTGAAGTTGAAGTCATGAGTACTCTTCAACAATACTATCAAGGTGGTCAGTTGAATGGCTGCCTTAAAAGAACGGAACTGAAGAATGGAATGGAAGAATCCTTTTTCAGTCAGATGGGTCACATGAAGAACCCTTCCAGAGTCCTTGACGTTCCATGTGTGTAGAGACATGCTGTATGTGTTCAGTCATGCTCTTCAACTTGACCTGGGCTTTTCTAAATAACTGCTCTGCTAAGAAAAGCACTAAAAACCTTTAGGCCCAGGCCCAGAAAGACTAGCCCATAATAGGGACTAGCTATAGCCTGAGGGAGGGTTCTACCTGAAACCAAAAAGGGTTCTACCTGGTACCAAAAAGGGTTCTCCTATGGGGACAGCTGAAGAACCCTTTTGAAACCATTTTTTCTAAGAGTGTAAAATGCAGCTTCCCTCAAACAAAGGAAAACTATTTAAATGTAATGTCCCACAAACGCTGCACACAGCTTGAATCCTTTAGTTTCAGCTGAGTGGCATCTATCAAACACACACACACACACACACACACACACACACACACACACACACACACACACACACACACACACACACACACACACCCTCCTGACCGACTCCCTCCAGGTCGTTTTAGTGCTTTCTGACCATAGAAACAGAATAAGTAGAATGGGTAAAGCACCCCAGACCAGTAATTTAGCAGTCCAGTCATGGATCATTTCTATTTCTATTTCTATCTCTCTGTCTACTGATGATGTCAGAGGAGGGATGAAGGAGTCACTTTGTCAGCACATGTCACATGTCTCATTTCACTTCCCTATGGTTCACTATGTTCCACTTCACTATGGTTCACTATGGTCCACTTCACTATGGTTCACTATGGTCCACTTCACTATGGTTCACTATGTTCCACTTCACTATGGTTCACTATGGTCCACTTCACTATGGTTCACTATGGTCCACTTCACTATGGTTCACTATGGTCCACTTCACTATGGTTCACTATGTTCCACTTCACTATGGTTCACTATGTTCCACTTCACTATGGTTCACTATGGTCCACTTCACTATGGTTCACTATGGTCCACTTCACTATGGTTCACTATGGTCCACTTCACTATGGTTCACTATGGTCCACTTCACTATGGTTCACTATGGTCCACTTCACTATGGTTCACTATGGTTCACTGTGGTTCACTAACCCTCGTTTCCTTCCTCCATCTCATTCCACAGGAATATCCATGAGCTCATGCAAACCAGAGGGACTTGCCTGTACCATAATCAAACCTCGGAGTATGGTGCAACTCTCTGCAACACTCTGGTTATGTCCCAAAGGGCACCCTGTTCCCTATATACAGTAGGGTCCTACTTATGACCAGAGCCCAATGGAGTGCCATTTGGGACAAAGTCTCTGACAAATCTGTTAGGATGGACTCCAACCAACGCAATTAAGTAGATCAAATAATCCCAGTGTCTTTGAAAGATGTGTGTGAGCTGTTCTCGCCCGTTGGTAATGTCAGTACAGGGCAGCAGTAGACAGCACAGTGCCAGGCAGCTAGTTCAAAGAGAGTTTTCCCTCTGCTCTCTCTATGAGCCTGGCTGAGCCTGGCTGAGTTGTCCTGTTGCCCCAGCCCAGACTTGACCACAGGAATCCAGCGGTGGAGGGGAGTGGTGCGGGGGCAAACACACAGAGACAAACGTTACACACACAGAGAGACAAACGTTACACACACAGACACAGAGCAGTGGTGTGGTGTCACTTTGAAAGATGCCATACACACCTTTGAAAGCAGCACCACCACCACCAAGGAGAAAGTCATATGGAGAAGGTTAGCTAATAAAGATTACCATATGCTTCACAGTCGAAACCCCTGTAAAGAGAGGGAGAACAAATGCTAGGCAGGCAGCTGTTTCCAGCCACAGAAGAAAAACAGAGCAAGGACTGAGAAAAACAGAGCTAGGAGAGAGAGAGAGAGAGAGAGAGAGAGAGAGAGAGAGAGAGAGAGAGAGAGAGAGAGAGAGAGAGGGAGAGAGAGAGAGGAGAGAGAGAGAGAGAGAGAGAGAGAGAGAGAGAGAGGAGAGAGAGAGAGGAGAGAGAGAGAGGAGAGAGAGAGAGAGAGAGAGAGAGATAGAGAGAGAGAGAGAGAGAGAGAGAGAGAGAGAGAGAGAGAGAGAGAGAGAGAGAGAGAGAGAGAGAGGAAGGAAGAGGACTGAACAAGAGAGAAAAGAGGAGATGCCTTTAACACATGCTCCTGGTTAGACTTGACCCAACCATTTTATTATCCGACCGCATAAAGTAGTCTAATTTAACCCAGGGGTCTCATCCCACCCCATCCTCCTCCTCCCCCCCTCCCCCCATCCTCTCCACTCAGAACCTCCTTCAATTCCTCTCCCATCCACAGATGAGTGACTCTGCTAAAGTCGTTAGCTCGTGGATGGATAGATATTACTGCACTGGCACAGCCTGCCCTCATTACATCATAATGCCTGCCTATCTCTGTCTGGGAGGAGGACGCCGCCCCACCAGATACAGACACATACGCTCCTCCTTAGTACACACACACACACACACACACACACACACACACACACACACACACACACACACACACACACACACACACACACTACTGTAGGCACATCCGTACACACCGGAAACACACTGGGAGAAGATGGAAGAATGTGATGAGAACATTCAATTTATGGAAAACAGTTATGAAATACCATTTATGGAAAACAGTTATTAAATACCATTTATGGAAAACAGTTATGAAATACCATTTATGGAAAACAGTTATTAAATACCATTTATGGAAAACAGTTATTAAATACCATTTATGGAAAACAGTTATTAAATACCATTTATGGAAAACAGTTATTAAATACCATTTATGGAAAACAGTTATGAAATACCATTTATGGAAAACAGTTATGAAATAGCTCTTATGCTGATTTGTTTATTTCCTTAGAAAATTCTACCATTCATCTTGTAACAAAATTGAGACCATTTTTTATTCAATGAAAATATGACCAATAGAAACGTTTTACCCCATCTTATGACCAATATAAATGTTTTCCCCCCACCTTATTACCAATAGAAACGTTTTCCCCCATTTTATGACCAATAGAAACATTTTCCCCCCCCATCTTATGACCAATAGAAACGTTTTCCCCCATCTTATGACCAATAGAAACGTTTTCCCCCATCTTATGACCAATAGAAACGTTTTCCCCCATTTTATGACCAGTAGAAACATTTTCTCCCCATCTTATGACCAATAGAAACGTTTTCCCCCATCTTATGACCAATAGAAACGTTTTCCCCCACCTTATGACCAATAGAAACCTTTTCCCCCATCTTATGACCAATAGAAACGTTTTCCCCCACCTTATGACCAATAGAAACGTTTTCCCCCCCCATCTTATGACCAATAGAAACGTTTTCCCCCATCTTATGACCAATAGAAACGTTTTCCCCCACCTTATGACCAATAGAAACGTTTTCCCCCATCTTATGACCAATAGAAACGTTTTCCCCCACCTTATTACCAATAGAAACATTTTCCCCCATCTTATGACCAATAGAAACGTTTTCCCCCCCCATCTTATGACCAATAGAAACGTTTTCCCCCCCATCTTATGACCAATAGAAACGTTTTCCCCCACCTTATTACCAATAGAAACGTTTCCCCCCATTTTATGACCAATAGAAACGTTTCCCCCCATCTTATGACCAATAGAAACGTTTTCCCCCATCTTATGACCAATAGAAACGTTTTCCCCCATCTTATGACCAATAGAAACGTTTTCCCCCACCTTATGACCAATAGAAACGTTTTCCCCCACCTTATGACCAATAGAAACCTTTTCCCCCATCTTATGACCAATATAAATGTTTTCCCCCACCTTATGACCAATAGAAACGTTTTCCCCCCCATCTTATGACCAATAGAAACGTTTTCCCGCCTTATGACCAATAGAAACGTTTTCCCCCACCTTATGACCAATAGAAACGTTTTCCCCCATCTTATGACCAATAGAAACGTTTTCCCCCACCTTATTACCAATAGAAACATTTTCCCCCCCCATCTTATGACCAATAGAAACGTTTTCCCCCCCATCTTATGACCAATAGAAACGTTTTCCCCCCCATCTTATGACCAATAGAAACGTTTTCCCCCCCATCTTATGACCAATAGAAACGTTTTCCCCCATCTTATGACCAATAGAAACGTTTCCCCCCACCTTATTACCAATAGAAACGTTTTCCCCCATTTTATGACCAATAGAAACGTTTTCCCCCCATCTTATGACCAATAGAACCGTTTTCCCCCATTTTATGACCAATAGAAACGTTTTCCCCCCCATCTTATGACCAATAGAAACGTTTCCCCCATTTTATGACCAATAGAAACGTTTTCCCCCCCATCTTGTGACCAATAGAAACGTTTTCCCCCATTTTATGACCAATAGAAACGTTTTCCCCCATTTTATGACCAATAGAAACGTTTTCCCCCCCATCTTATGACCAATAGAAACGTTTTCCCCCATTTTATGACCAATAGAAACGTTTTCCCCCATCTTATGACCAATAGAAACGTTTTCCCCCCATCTTATGACCAATAGAAACATTTTCCCCCCCATCTTATGACCAATAGAAACTTTTTCCCCCCCATCTTATGACCAATAGAAACGTTTTCCCCCATCTTATGACCAATAGAAACGTTTCCCCCCCATCTTATGACCAATAGAAACATTTTCCCCCAACTTATTACCAATAGAAACGTTTACCCCCATTTTATGACCAATAGAAACGTTTCCCCCCATCTTATGACCAATAGAAACATTTTCCCCCATCTTATGATCAATAGAAACGTTTTCCCCCATCTTATGACCAATAGAAACATTTTCCCCCCATCTTATGACCAATAGAAATGTTTCCCCCCATCTTATGACCAATAGAAACGTTTTCCCCCATCTTATGACCAATAGAAACGTTTTCCCCCATCTTATGACCAATAGAAACTTTCCCCCCCCCCATCTTATGACCAATAGAAACGTTTTCCCCCATCTTATGACCAATAGAAACGTTTTCCCCATCTTATGACCAATAGAAACGTTTTCCCCCATCTTATGACCAATAGAAACATTTTCCCCCCATCTTATGAACAATAGAAACGTTTCCCCCCATCTTATGACCAATAGAAACGTTTCCCCCCATCTTATGACCAATAGAAACGTTTTCCCCCATCTTATGACCAATAGAAACGTTTTCCCCCACCTTATGACCAATAGAAACGTTTCCCCCCATCTTATGACCAATAGAAACGTTTTCCCCCACCTTATGACCAATAGAAACGTTTTCCCCCACCTTATGAAGACTATAAATGTTTTCCCTCATCTATTGTATCAAACAGAGTGAGATTGTTTTTAGAGTATAGTCCCATTCCCTCTGGGAAGGAAACCCCTGGTGTGATCTGAATTCTAAACATGGCCAGCTAGTCAAGCCATGACCTTCTCTTCCTGACTACCTCCAACTTCAAGATGGTGTGTTTGTATGTGCGTGTGTGTGTGTGCATGTGTGTCGATGCGTGTGTGTGTGTGCGCGTCTCCCTCTCTTCCTGACAACCTGGAGCTTTGAAGTCTCTTTACCTCCTGAACAGAGGTAGCAGCCAGCACAGACCACTGTAACCATAACAGCACTAAAAACATGTTGTCTGTCTCGCAACGAGACACAAAGTCAAGGAAGTGTCTTGTGGTGATGACAGGGAGGATGAAAAGCTATCCTTCAAGTTACGACAGTTGTAGATAGATAATAATAAACTATTATTGGTGTATTTGTCCATGAGTTATCCAATTCAACCTGTTACATATCCCTTAGTCTCTTGTGACAAACTGTCATAGACGTATGTTTCACAAGTTTGGATGGCACATTACAATACAGCGAGTAGTGCAGAGTAGAGTACAGTACAATACTGGCTACAGTACAGTGAGTAGAGTACAATACAGTACTGAGTACAGCACAATACAGTACTGAGAACAGTACAGTGAGTAGAGTACAATACAATACAGTACTGAGTAGAGTACAATACAATGCAGTACTGAGTACAGTACAGTGAGTAGAGTACAATACAGTACTGAGTACAGTACAGTGAGTAGAGTAGAGTACAATACAATGCAGTACTGAGTACAGTACAGTGAGTAGAGTACAATACAGTGCTGAGTACAGTACAGTGAGTAGAGTACAATACAGTACTGAGTACAGTACAGTGAGTAGAGTACAATACAATACAGTATTGAGTACAGTACAGTGAGTAGAGCACAGTAGAGTACTGTACAATACAGTACAGTAGAATGCAATACAGTACAGTAAATTACAATACAGTAAAGAAAAGTAGAGTACAGTCCAGTATATTATACTGTACTCTACTGTATTGAACTACACTCTACTTCACTGTACTGTACTGTGCTCTACTGCACTCTATCCTACTCTGCTCTGCTGTGCTGCTCTGTGATGTCCAAACTTGTGAAACATGAGGAGATGGAAATTCATATCTATAATTATGTGTTTCTGTGTAGTACAGATCAGGGACCCATGATGGAATTCTCTAACCGTAATTCCGTTACCGGGTGTAAATCCACTTCACTTATTGTAGTTCAACAATAAAAAAAATATGACATCTTTTAATCTTAATTCAGAGTAGATATTTAACAGTGTGGAGAATGTGGTCGCATAAAAAAACGGAGGTAGATTTTACTGTAATTCCGCTACCACTGTTTGCACCTGCACAATTCTTCTACTAAATTACTTTTTGTAAAATGTTCAGTGGAAATTGTTAAAGATAGTCATTGTGCATAGAGTTGTATGGTTTGTTAAACTTTGAAATCAATGGTTTTTGTTTGGCATACATTTTAATGTGAAAGAAACTGAGTCAAAGCATAATTCTGTTACCGTGGAATTTCCCTTTAAGAACTCAAGTTTCTAACCAAAGGCCATGAGAGGACACAGTACTGTTGATACATAACATGCCCCCTGCTGCAGTGCTTTGCCCTCTGGAAAATATGATGTCTAAAAGTAACTGCTTCTAACTGTTTCTGCATGACCCCCACCAGCCATGCCTAAGTGAGAACAGCTTCTAGCTGAGCTTGGCCTTTGATTACCCCCCCACTGGCTCCTGCAGGCAGTCCTCTATGTGGGGTGATGATGTGAAATATTTGGGTATTTGATATAATAGTTTGTCATAATAGCTGGGAGCTGAGACTTTAGCACAGCAGTCAACAAGTGCAGGGATGCGATCGGGATAACATAGAAAAGCAGGGAAAAGTCATTAAAAGTGGGATATTTGTATAGACGACGGTGGTAGGCCTGATCACCAACAACAATGAGAAAGCCTACAGGGAGGAGGTCAGAGACCTGGCAGTGTGGTGCCAGGACAACAACCTCTCCTTTAACGTCAGCAAAACAAAGGAGCTGATAGTGGACTACAGGAAACGGAGGGCCGAACCCGGCCCCATTCACATCGACGGGGCTGTAGTGGAGCGGGTCGAGAGCTTGTTCACATCACTAAGGATCTATCAAGGTCCACACAAACCAACACAGTCATGAAGGAGGGCACAGCAATGCCTCTTCCCCTTCAGGAGGCTAAAAAGATTTGGCATGGGTCTTCAGATCCTCAAAAAGATCTACAGCTGCACCTGAGAGCATCTTGGCTGGTTGCATCACACCTTGGTACGGCAACTGCTTGGCATCTGACCGAAAGGCACTACAGAGGGCAGTGCGTACGGCCCAGAACATCACTGGACCTCTATACCAGGCGGTGTCAGAGGAAGGCTCTAAAAATTGTCAAAGACTAGACTGTAGTCTCTGCTACCGCACGGCAAGCAGTACCAACGCAAGGCAAATCTGGAGCCAACAGGAACCTGAACAGCTTCTACCCCCAAGCCATAAGACTGCTAAAGCTGTCATCAAGGCAAAGGGTGGCTACTTTGAAGAATCTCAAATATAAAATATATTTTGATTTGTTGAACACTTTTTTGGTTTCTACATGATTCCATATGTGTTATTTCATAGTTTTCTACAATGCAGAAAATAGTAAAATAAAGAAAAACCCTGGAATGAGTAGATGTGTCCAAAATGTTGACTGGTACTGTACATACTGTATGTACCTCAATGACCTCGTACCCCTGCACACCCGGTACTGGTACCCCATGTATATAGTTATCATTACGCATACTATGCAGCCTCTACTACACTACTCACAGACTGTAGTAGAGGCTGCATAGTATACAGTGCCTATGGAAAGTATTCAGACCCCTTGACTTTTTCCACATCTTGTTACGTCACAGCCGAATGCCAAGAGTGTGCAAAGCTGTCATCAAGGCAAAGGGTGGCTACTTTGAAGAATATACAATATAAAATATATTTTGATTTGTTTAACACTTTTTTGGTTACTACATGATTCCATATGTGTTATTTCATTGTTGTGATGACTTCACTATTATTCTACAATGTAGAAAATAGTCAAAATAAAGAAAAAAAACTGAATGATTAAGTGTGTCTAAACTTTTGACTGGTACTGTATAAAAACCTGTTTTTGCTTTGTCATTATGGGGTATTGTGTGTAGATTGATGAGGGGGGAAAACGACTTAATCCATTTTAGAATACGGCTGTAACATAACAAAATGTGGAAAAGGTGAAGGGGTCTGAATACTTTCTGAATGCACTGTATATAATGTAACAGAGAGTCTTGAAGAGACATTCATGTTCCTATAGGTGGAATGATACAGTTACAGAGTACAGTATATAAAAGAGACAGGCATTCTCAGGAGAGATGTTGATTGGTTCTGTAATTAGCTGTAAGAGTATCATGGTAGAGTAGAGTAGAGTAGAGTAGAGTAGAGTAGAGTAGAGTAGAGTAGAGTAGAGTAGAGTAGAGTAGAGTGTCATACCAAGAAGATACCAGCTGCAGTGTTTCTGGGACATGCCAATAATGTTACTGTAAAGTCCACACACAGACGCTAAACTCAGGCTGGGTGTGGTGAGGTGTGGTGTGGTGTGGTGTGGTGAGGTGTGGTGAGGTGTGGTGTGGTGTGGTGAGGTGAGGTGTGGTGTGGTGAGGTGTGGTGTGGTGAGGTGTGGTGTGGTGAGGTGTGGTGTGGTGTGGTGTGGTGAGGTGAAGTGTGGTGAGGTGTGGTGAGGTGTGGTGAGGTGTGGTGAGGTGAGGTGTGGTGTGGTGAGGTGTGGTGAGGTGTGGTGTGGTGAGGTGTGGTGAGGTGAGGTGAGGTGTGGTGTGGTGAGGTGTGGTGAGGTGTGGTGTGGTGAGGTGAGGTGTGGTGAGGTGTGGTGTGTTGTGGTGTGGTGTGGTGAGGTGTGGTGAGGTGAGGTGTGGTGTGGTGTGGTGAGGTGAGATGTGGTGAGGTGTGGTGTGGTGTGGTGTGGTGAGGTGTGGTGAGGTTGATAATAGAAGCGGGAAACACTGGACAAACACTTGTGCGAAAACACATTTGTAGAGGTTTAACAGTACTTACTGACATGGTCAGCAGAAGCCATATTGGCTCAGAAACAATGCTTTGATTCATGGTGGAATGAAGAGAATTAGTATTTTTTTGTTTGGATTCTTAAATTGGTGGTTTGGAGAGATGTGGTTTGAGGACAGTTTGTTTTGAAAGAATGATAAGGAACTTTGCTTTCAAATGTAAGAATAAGATATAATTTGCATAACCACTGCCCATAACTATGCTATTGACACAGCTATGTAGAAACATATTCCAATGGTGGTGAGAGTTTGTCACAATAACAAATGTTATTTTGATTAAAGTGTGTTAAAGTCCTTATAAATATATTATAATGAAGGCATATAGCCCACTATTTCATAATTGACATTACAGGGATTATTGTGCTATACTATCCATCACCGGATGTCTACTATTTTCTGGAATCCAAGGTATTCCATTCCAATAAAAACTAAGTCCACAAACTTCTTTTTTAGGGTTCATTAGGATGACAGACACAGCTGACACGTAAACTGTGTCGCTGAATGGGTAAAGTGTGTTTTGATTGTGTAGGCTACACAGCATCACAAAGCCCCAGCACAACTCAAGCCTGCAGATGGGCCATGCCAACATGGTGAGCCATGCCAAGATGGTGAGCCATGCCAAGATGGTGATCCATGGCAAGATGGTGAGCCATGCCAAGATGGTGAGCCATGCCAAGATGGTGAGCTAAGCCAGGATGGTGGGCCATGCCAAGATGGTGAACCATGCCAGGATGGTGGGCCATGCCAAGATGGTGAGCCATGCCAAGATGGTGAACCATGCCAAGATGGTGAGCCATGCCAGGATGGTGAGCCATGCCAAGATGGTGAGCCATGCCAGGATGGTGAGCCATGCCAAGATGGTGAACCATGCCAAGATGGTGAGCCATACCAGGATGGTGAGCCATGCCAAGATGGTGAGCCATGCCAGGATGGTGAGCCATGCCAAGATGGTGAGCCATGCCAAGATGGTGAGCCATGCCAGGATGGTGGGCCATGCCAGGATGGTGGGCCATGCCAGGATGGTGGGCCATGCCAAGATGGTGAGCCATGCCAAGATGGTGAGCTATGCCAGGATGGTGGGCCATGCCAAGATGGTGGGCCATGCCAAGATGGTGATCCATGGCAAGATGGTGAGCCATGCCAGGATGGTGGGCCATGCCAGGATGGTGGGCCATGCCAAGATGGTGAGCCATGCCAGGATGGTGAGCCATGCCAAGATGGTGAGCCATGCCAGGATGGTGGGCCATGCCAAGATGGTGAGCCATGCCAGGATGGTGGGCCATGCCAAGATGGTGAGCTATGCCAGGATGGTGGGCCATGCCAAGATGGTGAGCCATGCCAAGATGGTGAGCCATGGCAAGATGGCCATGCCAAGATGGTGAACCATGCCAGGATGGTGGGCCATGCCAGGATGGTAAGCCATGCCAGGATGGTGGGCCATGCCAGGATGGTGGGCCATGCCAAGATGGTGAGCCATGCCAAGATGGTGAACCATGCCAAGATGGTGGGCCATGCCAGGATGGTGGGCCATGCCAAGATGGTGAGCCATGCCAAGATGGTGAGCCATGCCAAGATGGTGAGCCATGCCAGGATGGTGGGCCATGCCAAGATGGTGAGCCATGCCAGGATGGTGGGCCATGCCAAGATGGTGAGCCATGCCAAGATGGTGAACCATGCCAAGATGGTGAGCCATGCCAGGATGGTGAGCCATGCCAAGATGGTGAGCCATGCCAGGATGGTGAGCCATGCCAAGATGGTGAACCATGCCAAGATGGTGAGCCATACCAGGATGGTGAGCCATGCCAAGATGGTGAGCCATGCCAGGATGGTGAGCCATGCCAAGATGGTGAGCCATGCCAAGATGGTGAGCCATGCCAGGATGGTGGGCCATGCCAGGATGGTGGGCCATGCCAGGATGGTGGGCCATGCCAAGATGGTGAGCCATGCCAAGATGGTGAGCTATGCCAGGATGGTGGGCCATGCCAAGATGGTGGGCCATGCCAAGATGGTGATCCATGGCAAGATGGTGAGCCATGCCAGGATGGTGGGCCATGCCAGGATGGTGGGCCATGCCAAGATGGTGAGCCATGCCAGGATGGTGAGCCATGCCAAGATGGTGAGCCATGCCAGGATGGTGGGCCATGCCAAGATGGTGAGCCATGCCAGGATGGTGGGCCATGCCAAGATGGTGAGCTATGCCAGGATGGTGGGCCATGCCAAGATGGTGAGCCATGCCAAGATGGTGAGCCATGGCAAGATGGCCATGCCAAGATGGTGAACCATGCCAGGATGGTGGGCCATGCCAGGATGGTAAGCCATGCCAGGATGGTGGGCCATGCCAGGATGGTGGGCCATGCCAAGATGGTGAGCCATGCCAAGATGGTGAACCATGCCAAGATGGTGGGCCATGCCAAGATGGTGAACCATGCCAAGATGGTGGGCCATGCCAGGATGGTGAACCATGCCAAGATGGTGAGCCATGCCAAGATGGTGGGCCATACCAGGATGGTGAGCTATGCCAGGATGGTGGGCCATGCCAAGATGGTGAGCCATGCCAGGATGGTGAGCCATGCCAAGATGGTGGGCCATGCCAAGATGGTGAGCCATGCCAGGATGGTGAGCCATGCCAAGATGGTGAGCCATGCCAGGATGGTGAGCCATGCCAAGATGGTGAACCATGCCAAGATGGTGAGCCATGCCAGGATGGTGAGCCATGCCAAGATGGTGAGCCATGCCAGGATGGTGAGCCATGCCAAGATGGTGAGCCATGCCAAGGTGGTGAACCATGCCAAGATGGTGGGCCATGGCAAGATGGGCCATGCCAAGATGGTGAGCCATGCCAGGATGGTGGGCCATGCCAAGATGGTGATCCATGCGAAGATGGATGGTGAACCATGCGAAGATGGTGAGCAGAGCAATAGAGGAGATTGGGCGGTTCTCTTGTACGATCTCACGGGTGTGGGAGTTTTAGGGGAATTCAGAAAATGTTGTTGTTGGAATCTGTCAGCGAATGATCTGAAAGCGACTGTGCATAAATTTTAAATTCAAAAAAGGGAATTCCATAACGAGAATTTGGGCCATATACATGTCATTAAAGGTTTGATAATAAAAGTGAAATGTTACTCTGAAAATGAGCCAATTCTTGCACAAGGCACTAGACTTCAGTAAATTAGCCCAAAGCCTCGAGCTGACTTTTTGGAAACAAAAGAACCGCAGGAGCGAGAGGGGGAGAAACAGAAAGCAGATGGGGGTGGGACAGAATGGGTCTGCCAATTTAGAATACCACTATCAGCAACTATATCATTACAGCTGAATAAAGGAAAAGTGGGATAGTTTAGTTTTGCTCACTATTATAATGACCTATTTCTTTCCACAAGGACACATGAGACTATATAAACAGATCCACTGTCTTACTGTAGACCACAGTGCACTAGGCTGAGAAATATCGTCTTGATTAACCATGTGTGTTAGATACATTGTATTTTCTTGTTTTCGCTGTGTTACTGATGTTAGAGACCTGTTGGGGGTACCCAAACAACTGATCCATATGATAAAAGGAATATCTTCATTCAAAAACAAGTGTTGCTTGTGTGAGCTGTTTCACCTAATCAAAATAAACTTTAGGTCACTAATTTAAAGGAAACGCCAAACATCCTCCTAAAGCCTACCATATGGTAGGTAATATGGTCTGTACTCATGATAAATGGTCTGCACTGTATCACGTCAGCATGACAGATCAGTAGGTAGCCTCATGTTTTTTATGTTAATTGTGCGCTTCTGAAGTTTGATATGGCCCCTCTGTGACAGTCTGGAACACAGGAAACCAAACCCAGAAGCCATTCCAATTCAAACATTTATCTGAGGCAACAGTCACTTACCAAAACTAAAGCAAATCTCTCCTCCAACTCCGACTGGTCAGGAATGGGCACTTTCAACGGCATTATATGATGCTTCATATTGTCCGACTGTCCATCCACACTCTCAATATTCCCCATGGTTAAAATAAGTAATGTATCCTTTAAGTAAAATAAATTAAGTTCCTTCTTACGACGTTATTCCAGAGTTTTTACAAAAGTGGAAAGTTCACTCTGTTCCTCCAAAATGCACCAGTGCGTTATTCCAAATCACAGCCACTTCTGTTTCAAACGTTTCAGTTTAAATCAAAAGTTTTACACCACACCAGTTTCATTCTGCCTCGATTAAAAATAACTGCTACTTTTGCATTTGTAAAGAACAATAATACGTCATTTACTCTAAACGGAACATCATCTCAACAGCAACAATGAGGATACAATTGTTTTCTGTTCCAAAGAATGGTCTCCGATTTACCCGGCCAATCCATTTCCATTTCTTTCTGTGAATTCTTCTTTCAATAATAATCCAACCAAAAGCAAGGCTATTTAGTTGCTGAGCTGAATTTTCTTGGCTACGATGCCTTTCCATTCATTATCGTTGTGTGATCCTGACTGGAAGACTCTTCGATGTTGCTTCCACTCAGAAGGCAGGGTTTCTGCCATTTCCCCGCCTCTTTGTTCAAAGGAAAGCCCTCTCTATTGATCCTTTGGCTTTTCACTCTCTCTCTCTCTCTCTCTCTCTCTCACACACATCTGTTATAGTTGAGATATGTAGCAGGGCCTATGGGTAGATTTGGTATCAGCACTTTATTGCCACCTGGTGGTTAGATAATGGAAGTTCAGTAATCATGACTACAGCGCCAACAATATGCATACATAATGTATTTATCGCTTGACGCCAATAAGTCTTCAGTGTTGTCTACAAGTGGTATACAATATTTCCGCTAATGTTCTGAGATATTTATTGCGTTACAAATGGCACCCTATTCCCATTGGGCTCTGGTCAATAGTAGTGCTGTATATGGTTATATGGGGAATAGGGTGTCATTTGGTACGAAGGCTATGTCTGTTAAAAGAGGTGAGTACAGGACGAGGGAAGATTGGGATCATCTTGATTTATCAGAAGATTTAAAAAAGTTGACATTTGTTTTGTTTTGTCGCCCAGCATAAAGAAGACCAACAGACTGGGATTTTGAAAGTGCAAACGTTTAATGAAAGTGCGACGACACAGACATGTGGCGATTGTTATGCATGTGTGAAAGCGCAGAAGCTTTTCTGTCTCTACGTCTCTCATACAACATGTTTAATACTTTTTTCTTTTAATTTGCCAACAAACATTCAAGTATTTTAATAAATGTTTCAAGCCTTGGCAGTGAGATGACAGTGGGGGAAGAACATTTCCCTGCCACAAAATTAACTCACTTCTTTCGCAGGTGACCTGGACACAAATTAAGTCCAGTCCTGGACTAAACAGCACTGTCCATTAAATCTCCATTGAACATGCTTCTTAGTCCATGACAAGGCTTAATATGTGTCTAGGAATCCGGCCCTTTGGGTGTATTTTGTCTTAGACTTTGTGTTTTGTAACACACAACTTGTAACATGACTGATTGACTGACTTATTGCAGAACTCAGGCCACTACTGGCACAACAAACACATACAAATACATTCAATTACACACAAACATACTGTATATGACACAATGCTGTCTTGGATTGTGAACATACACATTCATGATATAGCTACATATTTAACTTCTACACATATAATGTTCTCTTTATCAAATAAAAGCACAGTGATTCAGACTGTGCATTACTGTACAGCTAGAGTGTGTTTTCAGTGGCAAATGTGATGTCTGGGTCATTCCCTAACACTTTTCCTGAATTATAAAATCAGCTTTTAAATACATCTGATAAAACATACAAAACTTCTTCATTTGGAACAGAATGAACGCAATCAGTAGATCATAAACATTCTCAATCTTCTCAGAAATTACACCGTGTTGGAATATAGAAGGCAAAATTAGAAACAGAAAAACACTGTAACAAAAGCATTGATTAAATCAAAGTTTTTTTTAACAAAGATAAAAGTAATAACTTCAGGATTGTAAACATCCATGATGGCACATAAACGCTCTGAAACTACAGGGTAACATTTCAGCACCCTCATCATCAAATCTACCGGTACCCGTTACTCAGTATGTTGGGCCTTGGTCTCAATTAACACTCATCTCAAGATGGTTGATATAGTTTCGCAATAAAACAAATGAAACAATGCAACAAAGTAAGAAAGTACCCTCTGAGAACAATTACTTTTGTAGTAAATAAGAACTAAAGTGATGAGAACAACTCAAAATACCTGAAGGTTTAAAATGTTCCGAATTTTTGCTGCATTTTCTGAACTATGGGGTTGATAAAATACTTTGTGCGTTTCAAGATAGATTCCTTTAGGAGCGATATAGTTGCCTTCATATCAAATATCTACTCAGACAAAAGATTCTAAAGAACACTTTTTCAGACTCGAATTCTAGAATTTAGGAATTCTTTCTTACAGAGCCTACGTAAGACGGTAGGTAATAAGGCGAAGCAAAACTATCATTTGTAATTATTCAATTCACAGATAAATTGTGATATTGTTGGGATGATAGGTAATATAAGCGATTCTTCAGTGGTGGTCCCATTGTGCATTAGCTGAATAAAAATATAAAATAAACCATACAGAAGAAGCAACAGTAAAAGTACCATTGCACTGCAGGAAAGTGTGGCCATCCTCTCATCTAATTGGTCTCCTCTACTAAATCGTACCTGAGAAAGTAGGAGATCTTATCAATCAAAGTAATGTGGAATGACTATGAACAAATTTAGAAGAGGTAGCACATGGGAAGGCACTTACCATTGTGTGTCGCCATTCTCCAGGTCTACCTGGTCAAGATCTAGCTGTAACTAAACAGAACGACAAAAACAGTTCACCTCACTTGGAGAAGTCCATATTACATTAGAACGACTAAATGGGATAAATAATTAGAGAAAATACAGTACCAGGCAAAAGTTGGGACACGCCTACTCATTCCAGGTTTTTATTTTTACAATTTTCTACATTGTAGAATAACAGGGAAGACATCAAAACTATGCAATAACACACATGGAATAATGTAGTACCCAAAATAAGTGTTAAACAAATCAAAATATATTTTATATTTGAGATTATTCAAAGTGGCCACTCTTTGCCTTGTTGACAGATTTGCACACTCTGGAATGCATTTCAATTAACAGGTGTGCCTTGTTAAAAGTTACTTTGTGGAAATTCTTTCCTTCTTAATGTGTTTGAGCCAATCATTTGTGCTGTGACAAGGTAGGGGTGGTATACAGAAGATAGCCCTATTTGGTAAAAGACCAAGTCCATATTATGGCAAGAACAGCTCAAATAAACAAAGAGAAACGACAGTCCATCATTACTTAAAGACATGAAGGTCAGTCAACCCGGAACATTTCAAGAACTTTGAAGGTTTCTTCAAGTGCAGTCACAAAAACCATCATGCACTATGATGAAACTGGCTCTCATGAGGACTGGCACAGGAAAGGAAGACCCAGAGTTACCTCTGCTGCGGAGGATAACATTACAGTTACCAGCCTCAGAAATTTCAACCCAAATAAATGCTTCACAGAGTTCAAGTAACAGACACATCTCAACATCAACTGTTCAGAGGAGACTGTGTGAATCAGGCCTTCGTGGTTGAATTGCTGCAAAGAAACCACTACTAAAGGACATCAATAAGAAGAAGAGACTTGCTTGGGCCAGTTGGACCGCAGAGTGAAGGAAAAGCAGCCAACAAGTGCTCAGTCTACATGGGAACTCCTTCAAGAATGTTGGAAAAACATTCCAGGTGATGCTGGTTGAGATAATGCCAAGAGTGTGCAAAGCCGTCATCAAGGCAAAGGGTGGCTACTTGGAAGATTCTACAATATATAATATAACACTTTTTTGGTTACTACATGATTCCATATGTGTTATTTCATAGTTTTGATGTCTTCACTATTATTGTACAATGTAGAAAAACCCTTGAATGAGTAGGTGTGTCCAAACTTTTGATTGGTACTGTATATTTAAGGATTTTACACAAATAATACCTTTCCAATGAGCTCTCTCTCCCTGCTCATGAAGGATACGCTGTTTTTGACAGTCAGGTCAAGTCTTCTCTGCATGGACTCCTCCAGAGTGAAGTCAAAGTCAAACCTGCACAAAATAATAAGACATACAATGCCAGATACGAATATATGAAATAACCAGTATTACACATTACTATTACCCATAGTATTATTACACATTACTATTACCCATAGTATTATTACACATTACTATTACCCATAGTATTATTACACATTACTATTACCCATGGTATTATTACACATTACTATTACCCATAGTATTATTACACATTACTATTATACAGTATTATTACACATTACTGTTACCCATAGTATTATTACACATTACTATTATACAGTATTATTACACATTACTGTTACCCATAGTATTATTACACATTACTATTACCCATGGTATTATTACACATTACTATTACCCACAGTATTATTACACATTACTATTACCCACAGTATTATTACACATTACTATTACCCATAGTATTATTACACATTACTATTACCCATAGTATTATTACACATTACTATTACACATTACTATTACCCATAGTATTATTACACATTACTATTACCCATAGTATTATTACACATAACTATTATACAGTATTATTACACATTACTATTACCCATAGTATTATTACACATTACTATTAGCCATAGTATTATTACACATTACTATTACCCACAGTATTATTACGCATTACTATTACCCACAGTATTATTACACATTACTATTACCCACAGTATTATTACACATTACTATTACCCATAGTATTATTACACATTACTATTACCCATAGTATTATTACACATAACTATTACCCATAGTATTATTACACATTACTATTATACAGTATTATTACACATAACTATTACCCATAGTATTATTACACATTACTATTACCCATAGTATTATTACACATTACTATTACCCATAGTATTATTACACATTACTATTACCCATAGTATTATTACACATTACTATTACCCATAGTATTATTACACATTACTATTACCCATAGTATTATTACACATTACTATTACCCATAGTATTATTACACACCACTATTACACACCTCTTACACAACTATTACCCATGGTATTATTACACATTACTATTATACAGTATTATTACACATAACTATTACACATAGTATTATTACACATTACTATTACACATTACTATTACACAGTATTATTACATATAACTATTACCCATAGTATTATTACACACAACTATTATACAGTATTATTACACATAACTATTACACATTACTATTACCCATAGTATTATTACACACCTCTTACACAACTATTACACATAGTATTATTACACATTACTATTACCCATAGTATTACACAACTAGTTCCCATAGTACTACTATACATAACTACTACACATAGTATTACTATACACAACTACTACACATAGTATTCCTATACATAACTACTACACATAGTATTATCACATTTTAGTCATCTAGAGACGCGCTTATCCAGAGTGTCTTACAGTTAGTGCATTCGTCTTAAGATAGCTAGGTGGGACAAGCACATATCTCAGTCATAGTAACTACCCTTTTCCTCAATAAAGTAGCTATCAGCAAAGTCAGAGCTAGTAATAACACATAACTAACTACTGTATAGCTGATAGCTTGATACATAGGGCTAGGACTTTTGACATACAAAAAGCTAGCAAACAGTATCAGATATTAATATTACACAAAACTAACTATGGTATAACTAGGGCCCAGAGTTACATGGTCTGGAAAACCTCCTGTCCCTACACATTCCCTCTCTCTAGTCTGCTGGTGTCTCCTCATGTCTCTAATCTCCTGTCCCTACACATTCCCTCTCTCTAGTCTCAACTCCCATCTCACCTCTCGTTAAACTCTGGGTTGAGGTCTCTCTTCTTGGTGATGGTCTTTCTCTTGGTGGTCCTGTTCTTGTCCGGTAGAAGGATAAACGAGACATATGGGTCGGAGCTGTCCTTAGCAGACCCACAAGCTGGTAGGCCTCTAGAGGTAAACAGAGAACTGGGTGACAAACTGTGTCATACACTGGGTACAGGAAGCACAATGATCGCATACTGGAAGTAGACAAACAATAGCCCATTCAAACAGTCTTATGGGGCTAACTTTTTTCTCTTTCTTTTTTAAGAATATTTATGTATTCATTCAAATACAATATAACAATGGGTTCACATTCCCAAATATTCTGAATGCATTTACATTACATAAAAAAAACAATACAACATGAACGAACAAATATGTACAGTACCAGTCAAAAGTTTGGACTCACCTACTCATTCAAGGCTTTTTCTTAATTTTTTACTATTTTCCACATTGTAGAATAATAGTGAAGACCTCAAACTATGAAATAACACATGGAATCATGTAGTAACCAAAAAAGTGTTAAACAAGTCAAAATATATTTATATTTAAGATTCTTCATAGTAGCCACCCTTTGCCTTGATGACAGCTTTGCACACTCTTGGCATTCTCTCAAACAGCTTCATGAGGAATGCTTTTCCAACAGTCTTGAAGGAGTTACCACATATGCTGAGCACTTGTTGGCTGCTTTTCCTTCACTCTGCGGTCCAACTCATCCCAAACCATCTCAATTGGGTTGAGGTTGGGTGATTGTGGAGGCCAGGTCATCTGATGCAGCACTCCATCACTCTCCTTCTTGATCAAATAGCCTTTACACAGCCTGGAGGTGTGTTGGGTCATTGTCCTGTTGAAAAACAAATTATAGTTGCACTAAGCGCAAACCAGATGGGATGGCGTATCACTGCAGAATGCTGTGGTAGCCATGCTGGTTAAGTGTGCCTTGAATTCTAATAAATCACTGACAGTGTCACCAGCAAAGCACCCCCACACCATCACACCTCCTCCTCCATGATTCACGGTGGGAAATACACATGCAGAGATCATCTGTTCACCTACTCTGCGTCTCACAAAGACATGCCGGTTGGGACCAAAAATCTCAAATTTGGACTCATCAGACCAAAGGACAGATTTCCATCAGTCTAATGTCCATTGCTCGTGTTTCTTGGCCCAAGCAAGTCTTTTCTTCTTATTGGTGTCCTTTAGTAGTGGTTTCTTTGCAGCAATTCGACCATGAAGGCCTGATTCACGCAGTCTCCTCTGAACAGATGATGTTGAGATGTGTCTGTTACTTTATTTGCATTTATTTGGCCTGCAATTTCTGAGGCTGGTAACTGTAATGAACTTATCCTCTGCAACAGAGGTAACTCTGGGTCTTCCTTTCCTGTGGCAGTCCTCATGAGAGCCAGTTTCAGCATAATGCTTGATGGTTTTTCTGCCATAATATGGATTTGGTATTTTACCAAATAGGGCTATCTTCTGTATACCACCACTACCTTGTCACAACTCAACTGATTGGCTCAAACACCTTAAGAATGGGCAGCAGGTAGCCTAGTGGTTAGAGCGTTGGACTTGTAACCGAAAGGTTGTAAGATCGAATCCCCGAGCTGACAAAGTGAAAATCTGTCATTCTGCCTCTGAACAAGGCAGTTTACCCACTGTTCCTAGGCTATCATTGAAAATAAGAATTTGTTCTTAACTGACTTGCCTAGTTAAATAAAGGTGGAAAGAAATTCCATAAATTAAATTAACAAGGTATACCTGTTAATTGAAATGCATTCCAGGTGACTACCTTGTGAAACTGGTTGAGAGTGTGCAAAGGATGGACACTTTGAAGAATCTCCAATATAAAATATATTTTGATTTGTTTAACACTTTTTTGGTTACTACATGATTCCATATGTGTTATTTCATAGTTTTGTTGTCTTCATTGTTATTCTACAATTTAGAAAATAGTAAAAATAAAGAAACCCCTGGAATGAGTAGTTGTGTCCAAACTTTTGACTGGTACTGTATATGATTTATAGAGGCTATAGGGCTATATGGCAAAGTACTGTAAACCACCAGCCAATCCAGTGCATTATGGGTATTGTAGTTTAGGACAGACCTGCAGGAGAGGACGGTGATGAACAGCCTGTTCTCATGTGTTGAGTAGCCAATTTGCAGCTTCACCTGGCCAGGGCTCTGACCACCTCTGAGAGAGGAGACACAGGTAGACAGGGGGAGAATCTCAATTGGTTTTAATCGACTCCTCACATCTTCTCCTCTGTCATCTCCTCGCCTCCTTTTGAAAAAGCTCAGAAGTAATCAAGGGGAGGGCGCGAGGAGAGGAAATGTGGAAACAAATGTGCTTGTATAAAATGACTCTCCTTCTCCACTAGCGTGTCATCAGGCAAATGATGTTTACAGAGGAGGAATCCAAAAATACATATGAAAAGTGATAAAAATAAATGTAGCTAGTTGTGCTCGACATTTTATAGATAAAATGTAGTAGCTTATTTTTTTTCAAATATGTGCATGCTTTTCTACTCTGAGAAAACAACAGCTGATTCGAAGGGGGTGTGGCAGATTTTAAATGTTTGTATTTTAATCCAGATAGAACCCTTTTGGGTTCCATGTAGAACCCTCTGTGGAAAGGGTTCTACATGGAACCCCAAAGAGTTCTACCTGGAACCAAAACAGGTTCTTCAAATGGTTCTACTATGTGGACAGCCGAAGAACCCTTTTAGGTTCTAGATAGCACCATTTTTTTAAAGAGTGTACTCCTCCGCTCGCCTATTGCCGTTTCTCAATCCTGTACAAGCAATTTTTGATCTGTGTTGAAACATATCTATAGCAGAACAGCAATGATAAAATGCTCAAATATATTTACAGAACATCTGATAATATAGTCATGACCTATACATTCATATCAGTTCCTTTGGTGTGGATGTAGGCCAATACATTCATATCAGTTGCTTTGGTGTGGATGTAGGCCAATACATTCATATCAGTTGCTTAGGTGTGGATGTAGGCCAATACATTCATATCAGTTGCTTTGGTGTGGATGTAGGCCAATACATTCATATCAGTTCCTTTGGTGTGGATGTAGGCCAATACATTCATATCAGTTGCTTTGGTGTGGATGTAGGCCAATACATTCATATCAGTTGCTTTGGTGTGGATGTAGGCCAATACATTCATATCAGTTGCTTTGGTGTGGATGTAGGCCAATACATTCATATCAGTTGCTTAGGTGTGGATGTAGGCCAATACATTCATATCAGTTGCTTTGGTGTGGATGTAGGCCAATACATTCATATCAGTTGCTTTGGTGTGGATGTAGGCCAATACATTCATATCAGTTGCTTAGGTGTGGATGTAGGCCTATACATTCATATCAGTTGCTTAGGTGTGGATGTAGGCCTATACATTTATATCAGTTGCATTCCTCTATTGTATTCACCCTTCCCTATTTCTATGGTGGATTGTGTTTTTGGGCGCCAATGGAAAGTCTACAAAACTATGAGGAAACCAACCTTTGTATTGAATAAATGGAATTGGATTGTGATGATACCGATGAATGAATCCTGCCCACAATGTGCTTATTTTGTATTTTATTTTCTATCAGAAATTATTTTTGATTTTATATGTATGAAATTGTTTGGTGAAATGCATAAAAGGAGGACAAACAAGAAGGATTAACTTTTGCCCAATTGAGAATCTTCGATGGTTACAGTTTACATGGATTATACATGTATTCATTCATTGCAGGTTAATGTTTCTCATCATGAATGTTGTTCTGGAGGCAGCTCTGCAGAGGGGTCACTAGCTGGCACAGCCACAAAGTCAGAAAATCTGATTTTAAACCTAACCTTAACCACACTGCTAACCCTAATGCCTAACCCTAACCTTAAATGAAGACCAAAAACCTGCTTTTTGTTTATATATATTTTTACAACATAGCCAATTTCGACTTTGCAGCTGGCCCATCTAGCGGAAATCGCTCAGTTCTGCCTCCAGGACAAGATTCATCCCAATAAATATCAACCTGCTCATTGATTATGACTAGGTCCAGAGTTGTTCCTGGTCAGTTCACGAGGTCAGGAACAACTCTTATAATGTTTGATTAGAAGCATGATCATTTTAAACCACAGAAATGTGATATTTCTATGGTGAAGTACAGTACACTGCAGTGAGAAGAACAACGTGTGCCATGCAGGCCCGTTGGACATCACTTCTCAGTTCTTACTGTACTGTACTGTGCTGTACTGCAATGTGCTGTACTGTACTGTGCTGTACTGTGCTGTACTGCAATGTGCTGTACTGTAGTGTAATGTGCTGTAGTGTAATGTGCTGTAGTGTAATGTGCTGTACTCTACTGTAATGTGCTGTACTGTGCTGTACTGTAGTGTGCTGTACTGTAATGTGCTGTACTGTATTGTAATGTACTGTGCTGTAATGTGCTGTACTGTAATGTGCTGTACTCTACTGTAATATGCTGTACTGTACTGTGCTGTAGTGTGCTGTACTGTAATGTGCTGTACTGTAATGTGCTGTAATGTGCTGTACTGTAATGTGCTGTAATGTGCTGTACTGTAGTGTGCTGTACTGTAATGTGCTGTACTGTAATGTGCTGTACTGCAATGTGCTGTAATGTGCTGTACTGTAATGTGCTGTACTGTAATGTGCTGTACTGTATTGTAATGTACTGTGCTGTAATGTGCTGTACTGTAATGTGCTGTACTGTGCTGTAATGTGCTGTACTGTAATGTGCTGTAATGTACTGTAATGTGCTGTAATGTGCTGTACTGTAATGTACTGTGCTGTAATGTGCTGTACTGTAATGTGCTGTACTCTACTGTAATATGCTGTACTGTACTGTGCTGTAGTGTGCTGTACTGTAATGTGCTGTACTGTAATGTGCTGTAATGTGCTGTACTGTAATGTGCTGTAATGTGCTGTACTGTAGTGTGCTGTACTGTAATGTGCTGTACTGTAATGTGCTGTACTGTAATGTGCTGTAATGTGCTGTACTGTAATGTGCTGTACTGTAATGTGCTGTACTGTAATGTGCTGTACTGTATTGTAATGTACTGTGCTGTAATGTGCTGTACTGTAATGTGCTGTACTGTGCTGTAATGTGCTGTACTGTAATGTGCTGTAATGTACTGTAATGTGCTGTAATGTGCTGTACTGTAATGTGCTGTGCTGTACTGTGCTGTACTGTACTGTGCTGTACTGTACTGTAATGTGCTGTACTTTAATGTACTGTACTGTGCTGTAATGTGCTGTAATGTGCTGTACTGTAACGTGCTGTAATGTAATATGCTGTACTGTG
Source organism: Salmo trutta (assembly GCF_901001165.1). NCBI lineage: Eukaryota > Metazoa > Chordata > Actinopteri > Salmoniformes > Salmonidae > Salmo > Salmo trutta. The sequence continues at coordinate 12,980,855 of NC_042984.1, read as the reverse complement.
CTGTAATGTGCTGTAATGTGCTGTACTGTAATGTGCTGTACTGTAATATGCTGTACTGTACTGTAATGTGCTGTACTGTAGTGTGCTGTACTGTGCTGTACTGTAATGTGCTGTAACGTGCTGTACTGTGCTGTAACGTGCTGTAACGTGCTGTAACGTACTGTAATGTGCTGTACTGTAATGTGCTGTAATGTGCTGTACTGTAATGTGCTGTAATGTGCTGTACTGTAATGTGCTGTAACGTACTGTAACGTGCTGTACTGTAATGTAATGTGCTGTGCGGAAATGTGCTGTAATGTACAGTGCTGTACTGTGCTGTACTGTAATGTGCTGTGCTGTATTGTAATGTACTGTTCTGTAATGTGCTGTACTATAATGTGCTTTACTGTAATGTGACTGGAACACAATGGGGCATTGATGCAAGTGTGAGCTTCAGAATTACTCACAATTGAGAGAGCGGTGATCTGTGTCGTAGGTTTGGTTCAGTGTCCCGTCTGTGGATGACATGGTCTCTGTCCTCACTGCCCTTCCCAGTAGCATCACTGGACACACCACTAGGACACACTGCCAGCTGTGTGTTCAACATCTGCAGGACAAAGTGCATTTCATATTCCACTCAAGTATCAAGCTTCAGTTCATTCCATTTAAAGGGTATTTCACACACAGTCACGACACACTTAAAAAACAGATACAATATAACATTTATGAGTAAGAAACGCGTGACAGAAAAATGCTTATCAGGATGGAAGGTATTAAGAGTTCACATGATGACATTAATGTAGAAAGAGGGTGTTCAGAGCAAATCAATCGTGTTGTTTTGGAGGAATAGTCATGGGACAGTGTTGAGTTTAGTACAGAGTATGAAAATCATATGGCAGTAGTGAGTTTGTTTGGTACAGTGTTTCCCAACTCCGCTCCTCGAGTACCCCCAACAATACACATTTTTGTTGTAGCCCCAGACAAAAACACCTGATTCAACTTGACAAGGGCTTGATGATTAGTTGACAAGTAAAATCAGGTGTGCTTGTCCAGGGCCACAACAAAAATATGTATTTTTGGGGGTACTCGAGGACCGGAGTTGGGAAACACTGGTATAGAGAGTGTTTGTGTGTGTGTATAGTTCTTGGCAGGTATGCATATTGAAGAATAAACTCAACCTTAAATAGCTTTACTGCAACAACAACAAAAAATCTGAGTTCATTTGAATGCAGAGCTGGGTTCAAATAGTCGCTACAAGCATTTCGCTACACCCGCAATAACATCTACACCCGCAATAACGTCTACACCCGCAATAACATCTACACCCGCAATAACATCTACACCCGCAATAACGTCTACACCCGCAATAACGTCTACACCCGCAACAACATCTACACCCGCAACAACATCTACACCCGCAACAACATCTACACCCGCAATAACATCTACACCCGCAATAACATCTACACCCGCAATAACATCTACACCCGCAATAACATCTACACCCGCAATAACGTCTACACCCGCAATAACGTCTACACCCGCAATAACATCTACACCCGCAATAACATCTAATTCCGCAATAACGTCTACACCCGCAATAACATCTACACCCGCAATAACATCTACACCCGCAATAACATCTACACCCGCAACAACATCTACACCCGCAATAACATCTACACCCGCAATAACATCTACACCCGCAATAACATCTACACCCGCAATAACGTCTACACCCGCAATAACATCTGCTAAACATGGGTGACACTTGTTTAGCAGTACTTGTTTTCTTTCAAATACTTTGAGCATTTGATTGAGCCTGATGGGCAGAGTTTACACTTCACTGTTCCACTGTGTCAGACAAGCTCAATCTAGCACAGATACAGTATTTGGAAGAATAAAAAAACTATTTAAACCCAGGTCTGGACAGTGGTTTGGTACAGAGTGTGTGTGTCTGTATTATGAGTTAACCTTGAGTGTGGCCCTCAGTAGAATCTGGCTCTCTGGGAGGGCCCCGTCCAGACTCAGCCATCGGTCCAGCACCAGGCCCTGCTCTGAGAGCACCTCTCTCAGGGGCAACACCACAGTGCCCATGGCCTGGCCCCAGCTGTGGGACAGCTACACACACACACAGAGAAACAGGGGCACACACACACACACACACACACACACACACACACACGAAACAAACAGACAAGCATGTACTCACGATTGCACGCACATATACACACACACACAGTGATCAGAGACAACATAGGGCACCGTAATGTCGTCATTCCACTGCTAACACATTGTCTCCCGGGTTTGAATATCATATCAATATGTGTAAGCAATCTATGAAAACGTGTTAACACTATTATCAGCAGCAAGAGTAAATCATTCTTAAGCCAAGACATTCATACAGTAAAACAAATGTATACTTTTCAATCCTGGTGGACCCTTCACTCACCTTCACTATAAGGAGTTCCTCTTTAGGGTCACGAACCAGGAAGTGGAAAGCTTCATCCCACCGAGGAGACGTAGAGCGCTCACACACCTTTGAAAAAGAGATGGATGGAATAATTGTCCATACTTCCTTCTGTATTCTCTAGTAAGCATATCTGTAAATAGACATGGAGTCAAGAGAAATATAGATGGCTTAGCTGACAACGTCACCAAAATGATGTGCACGCTTCAATGTGGCAGAAGTCCATGAGTTGTTGTGATTCTGGATGGCCAGATTACTAGCAACAATGACAAGAAGCTGCCATGTGGGAATCCTAGTTGGCTTGTTTCACTTTTGTTGCTAAACAACCACCCCGTCTATAAGATACGCTTACCTTGGTCTTGTATGACATGGCCCTCAGCGAAATCTCTACCCCAACTTTTGGCTCCTTTCCATTCTTCTTCAACTGTGGATCAAATAAATTAGAGGGCTGCAATAGAATCAACATCAGTAAATATACAAACCAATCCTGAAATGTCTATTTATAGTTATTGGACCAAAACCCATGATGTATATGACCACCATCAACAACAACAACAACTGTATGTCAACACAGCAGGGCAGCAGGCGCCAGGTCTCACCGGCAGGCCGTGGGCTCTCTCCAGGTACACAAACAACACAGCAGCCGACGGCACTGCCTTGTTCTGGTACTGCTGCTGGGCCTGGTACTGCAGGATCTGGAGGTTCAGAATTATAATACACTGTTAGAACCAGATCCTGGTAGAGCAGAGAGAGGAATGTAGAGAGATTACAGAGAGGGAGAGTGTGAGAGAGAGGGAGATGGAGGGAAACAAGAAGGGGAGGGAAAGAAAGAGCATGGAGGGAAAGGGAGAAAATGAGAGAGATATGGAGAAAGAGAGAGGGAGAGGGGGAGAGAAAGAGTATGGGGAAAAGAGGGAGGGAAAGGGAGAAAATAAGAGAGAGGGGGAGGGAGGGAGAGAGAAAGAGATAGGGGGAGGGGGGAGAGAGAGGGGGAGGGAGAGAGAAAGGGAGATAGAGGTGGAGAGAGAAAGAGAGAAAGCGAGGAAGAGAACAGGGGAAGCTAACCTGATTTAGTCTGGCGGACTCTGAGACCATGGGGAGCCACTCCATGACCAGGTGAACCCGACCTGACTTCGCATCATTCAGAGTGTACCACTGTGATAGAAACAGACACATTATTACCAGAGTACCATCAGATTACCAGAGTACCATCAGATTATCAGAGTACCACCAGATTACCAGAGTTTTTTTTTAAATGTATTTTATTTCACCTTTATTTAACCAGGTAGGCAAGTTGAGAACAAGTTCTCATTTACAATTGTGACCTGGCCAAGATAAAGCAAAGCAGTTCGACAACATACAACAACACAGAGTTACACATGGAGTAAAACAACATACAATCAATGATGCAGTAGAAAAAATAAAAATAAGACTATATACAATGTGAGCAAATGATGTGAGATAAGGGAGGTAAAGGCAAAAAAATGCCATGGTGGCAAAGTAAATAAAGTATAGCAAGAAAAACACTGGAATGGTAGATTTGTAGTTTGAAGAAAGTTCAAAGTTCAAATATAAATAATATGGTGCAAAGGAGCAAAATAAATAAAAATAAATAAATACAGTAAGGGAAGAGGTAGTAGTTTGGGCTAAATTATAGATGGGCTATGTACAGGTGCAGAGATCTGTGAGCTGCTCTGACAGCTGGTGCTTAAAGCTAGTGAGGGAAATAAGTGTTTCCAGTTTCAGAGATTTTTGTAGTTCGTTCCAGTCATTGGCAGCAGAGAACTGGAAGGAGAGACAACCAAAGGAGGAGTTGGCTTTAGGGGTGACCAGAGAGATATACCTGCTGGAGCGCGTGCTACAGGTGGGTGCTGCTATGGTGACCAGTGAGCGGAGATAAGGGGGGACTTTACCTAGCAGGGTCTTGTAGATGACCTGGAGCCAATGTGTTTGGCGACGATTATGAAGTGAAGGCCAGCCAACGAGAGCGTACAGGTCGCAGTGGTGGGTTGTATATGGGGCTTTGGTGACAAAACGGATGGCACTGTGATAGACTGCATCCAGCTTGTTGAGTAGGGTATTGGAGGCTATTTTGTAAATGACATCGCCAAAGTCGAGGATTGGTAGGATGGTCAGTTTTACGAGGGTATGTTTGGCAGCATGAGTGAAGGATGCTTTGTTGCGAAATAGGAAGCCAATTCTAGATTTGACTTTGGATTGGAGATGATTGATGTGAGTCTGGAAGGAGAGTTTACAGTCTAACCAGACACCTAGGTATTTGTAGTTGTCCACAAATTCTGAGTTAGAACCGTCCAGAGAAGTTATGCTGGATGGGCAGGCAGGTGCAGGCAGCGATCGGTTGAAGAGCATGCATTTAGTTTTACTTGTGTTTAAGAGCAGTTGGAGACCACGGAAGGAGAGTTGAATGGCATTGAAGCTCGTCTGGAGGGTTGTTAACACAGTGTCCAAAGAAGGGCCAGAAGTATACAGAATGGTGTCGTCTGCGTAGAGGTGGATCAGAGATTCACCAGCAGCAAGAGCGACATCATTTATGTATACAGAGAAAAGAGTTGGCCCAAGAATTGAACCCTGTGGTACCCCCATAGAGACTGCCAGAGGTCCAGACAGTAGGCCCTCCGATTTGACACACTGAACTCTGTCAAAGAAGTAGTTGGTGAACCAGGCGACGCAATCGTTTGAGAAACCAAGGCTACTAAGTCTGCCGATGAGGATGTGGTGATTAACAGAGTCAAAAGCTTTGGCCAGGTCAATGAATACGGCAGCACAGTATTGTTTCTTATCGATGGCGGTTACGATGTCGTTTAGGACCTTGAGCGTGGCTGAGGTGCACCCATGACCAGCTCTGAAACCAGATTGCATAGCGGAGAGGGTGCGGTGGGATTCGAAATAGTCGGTAATCTGTTTGTTGACTTGGCTTTCGAAGACCTTAGAAAGGTACCATCAGATTACCATCAGATTACCATCAGATTATCAGAGTACCACCAGATTACCAGAGTACCATCAGATTACCATCAGATTACCAGAGTACCATCAGATTACCAGAGTACCATCAGATTATCAGAGTACCACCAGATTACCAGAGTACCATCAGATTACCAGAGTACCATCAGATTACCAGAGTACCATCAGATTACCAGAGTACCACCAGATTACCAGAGTACCACCAGATTACCAGAGTACCACCAGATTACCAGAGTACCATCAGATTACCAGAGTACCATCAGATTACCAGAGTACCACCAGATTACCAGAGTACCATCAGATTACCATCAGATTACCAGAGTACCATCAGATTACCAGAGTACCATCAGATTATCAGAGTACCACCAGATTACCAGAGTACCATCAGATTACCAGAGTACCACCAGATTACCAGAGTACCATCAGATTACCAGAGTACCATCAGATTACCAGAGTACCACCAGATTACCAGAGTACCATCAGATTACCAGAGTACCATCAGATTACCAGAGTACCACCAGATTATCAGAGTACCATCAGATTACCAGAGTACCATCAGATTACCAGAGTACCACCAGATTATCAGAGTACCATCAGATTACCAGAGTACCATCAGATTACCAGAGTACCACCAGATTACCAGAGTACCATCAGATTACCAGAGTACCACCAGATTATCAGAGTACCATCAGATTACCAGAGTACCATCAGATTACCAGAGTACCATTACAATAATGCGAGAGAGACATATTTTGGCCATACAGAAAACACAGCTAAATCTGTCAGAAAAACAATCACTTATAGTGAATAGTTAGATGTTACCTCATCAGTGAACTGTGGGCTGATGATGTCTTGCAGGTTTAACTTGAACCTGTAAAAAACAAAACATAAATGTATTCAGCAGAATGATTCTGACTTGTTTTGAGGCACCATGTTATCTGGTCAGAGCCTCACCTCCCCAAGAAGTCATCCTGGTCCAGATCTTTATCAAACAGCTCAAACTGGATCTCCTGACCAGGCAGCTTGGTTAAGATGATCTGAGGACACAGAGGTGCTTGACATTTTCCACAACAATCTTTAATAGGTCTAAATTCTGCATTAATGAATGAATAATCCCCTCATTGTTTCCAGTATGAGAGCATGGATCTGCAGTGTCCGGAGACACCATGTACTGAAAATACTGTGGATATCCAGCACAGCTACTTCATATATTCCTGCTGTTTATTCTACCTCGTAGAGTTCGTTCCAGTAGGGGTTCAGGTTCTCTTTGATGGTGTGGCTGCGGAAGGTGACTCCTGCCACCCTGATCTTGACGTAGGGGTCACTCTTCCCCTTCACCATGCCCCCTATGAAGTTATCCATGGCTATCAGGTTACTGGCCTCCACCAGGTGGATACGCAGCACTCCCTAGAGAGGGGAGGGATGGGTAGAGAGAGAGTACACTATACAATAACTTATCCTTGGCTATCAGGTTACTGGCCTCCACCAGGTGGATATGCAGCACACCCTAGAGAGGGGAGGGATGGGTAGAGAGAGAGTACACTATACAATAACTTATCCTTGGCTATCAGGTTACTGGCCTCCACCAGGTGGATACGCAGCACTCCCTAGAGAGGGGAGGGATGGGTAGAGAGAGAGTACACTATACAATAACTTATCCTTGGCTATCAGGTTACTGGCCTCCACCAGGTGGATATGCAGCACACCCTAGAGAGGGGAGGGATGGGTAGAGAGAGAGTACACTATACAATAACTTATCCTTGGCTATCAGGTTACTGGCCTCCACCAGGTGGATATGCAGCACACCCTAGAGAGGGGAGGGATGGGTAGAGAGAGAGTACACTATACAATAACTTATCCTTGGCTATCAGGTTACTGGCCTCCACCAGGTGGATATGCAGCACACCCTAGAGAGGGGAGGGATGGGTAGAGAGAGAGTACACTATACAATAACTTATCCTTGGCTATCAGGTTACTGGCCTCCACCAGGTGGATATGCAGCACACCATACAGTGAGAGGAGCAGAGAGAGAGAGAGAGGGGCGCGAGAGGGTGTGTGTGTGTGTGTGTCTGTTAGCGGACTCACCTCACTAGCAAAGTCCGAGTCAGGGGTGGTCTGTTGGGGTCGTGTGGGTTCAGGTATGGGGGCTCCACCCACTTCCCCGGGGGCTAGGCCTGCCCCTGGGCTTGGGGGGTGAGGAGATACGGGACTGGTAAGAGAGGCATCCTCATTTAAATACAGAACCTATAACACAGGAGAGAGAAGAGAGGGAGATGCTTAGTCAGAACCAAAAACATTAGGACAGGTTATGCCATAACCGTGTGCCTGTGCATGTCTGTGTGTTCTGTATCTCTGTGTTTCTGTGTGTGTATGTGTGTTCTGTATCTCTGTGTTCTGTGTGTGTCTGTGTGATCTGTATCTCTGTGTTCTGTGTGTTCTGTATCTCTGTGTGTTCTGTATCTCTGTGTTTCTGTGTGTGTATGTGTGTTCTGTATCTCTGTGTTTCTGTGTGTGTATGTGTGTTCTGTATCTCTGTGTTCTGTGTGTGTCTGTGTGATCTGTATCTCTGTGTTCTGTGTGTTCTGTATCTCTGTGTGTTCTGTATCTCTGTGTTTCTGTGTGTGTATGTGTGTTCTGTATCTCTGTGTTTCTGTGTGTGTATGTGTGTTCTGTATCTCTGTGTTCTGTGTGTGTCTGTGTGATCTGTATCTCTGTGTTTCTGTGTGTGTATGTGTGTGTCTCCATGCATGCAGGTGTGTGTTTGCATTCTATGTGCAACTGTGGGTGTTTTTTGTATGCGCATCAGTGCTTCCGTGCATGCCTGTATGTGTGTGTGGGGGGGGGGGGGGGGGGGGTCCCACCCTCAGAACAGCATTGATATAGATGCGGCCAGAGTTGTCCAGCTGGAACCACTGATCCATGCTGAGGTCAGGACTAGCCAGCAGACGGGTCAGTGGGATGGACAGACTGCCAAGAGACAGGGCCCGGTCATCATCCTTCACCTGGGAGAGAGGGAGGAGGAGGAGCAGGAGGAGGAAGGACAGGGAGGAGGAGGAGAGGAGGGGGAGGAGGAGGAGGAGGAGCAGGAGGAGAAGGAGGAGGAGAGGAGGGGGAGGAGGAAGAGGTGGAAGAGGCTGAAGGCGAAGAGGAAGAGGGTGAAGGGTGAAGTGGAAGAGGAAGGTGAAGATGAGGGGGAAGATGAGGGGGAAGAGGTGGAGGTGAAGGGGAAGATGAGGGGGAAGAGGAGGAAAACGAAGAGGAGGAGGAGGGAAAGCTAACGAGCAGTGTTGGTATGATTGACAGGTGGATAAGGAAAAGGGAATAAATAACAGTAGGGAGCATGTGTCAGTAACCACAGCAACAACAGGATTTCTGTAACACTTTAACAGACAAGAGAAAGTATGCTTGTAATAAGATTTTTTACATGAATATCGAGTTCCTGTTTGCGAGGGTCCTGGATATAGAAGGTGAAGGCATCTTCCCACACAGGGTCAGAGGTCAGATAACAGATCTAGAGATGGCAGAGACGAGGATATATTTATGATGAAATATACAGAGCTAGGTTAAAATATAATGATCATTATATTATGATTATATTATAGGTTAGGTAGAATGTTAACAGTAAGGCCCTCTGATCCCATAACAAGTCTAGGGACAAGAGGGAAGACGTTATCCACTATATGTGATGGAACATATGAGATACTACAGTTAGGTTAGGTAGAATGGTTACAGCCAGGCTTTCTGAGCGTGTGTGGTGGTGAATTCCTACCCTACTCTCCTTGGTTGTGTCCTGTACAGACAGCTGCACCATGGGACTGGGGTCCTTATTACCCTTCTTCCTCTGAAAGACAACACATAACACTGATATAACACACACCAACATAAAAAAAAGGGGGGGGGAAATTATATTTGTATTGCCACATACACCAGATAGGTGCAGTGAAATGTGTTGTTTTACAGGGTCAGCCATAGTAGTACGGCACCCCTGGAGCAAATTGGGGTTAAGTGCCTTGCTCAAGGGCACATTGACAGATTTTTATTTGAACCCTCTAACCGCTAGGCTACCTGAGGACAGACTGTAGACCAGAACCAATCAGGTTGTGTTCCAGGTCGTCTTTACTGCAGTTCCTGAGAAGTTAAACACGTCCCTAGGCATGGTGAGATCTGATCATCTGTGCAGTAAGACTGCAATAAAGACATCCTGGAACATGGCCACAGGCAGTCAGTACTCACAGGCAGGTCCTGAGCGCGGTCCAGGTAAACAGACAGAATGGCTGCAGAGGGAGGTTCTCCAGTCTTACAGGTCATATTCCGGTTCCTCTGGATAACCTGATCACAGGGGGAAACAGAGAAAAGTATTTGAGGTATAGGAATATGATTTACCTGGTCAAAGCAAAAAAGTTAAATACTGATGAGTGCTTGAAGGCAGAATGATACAGCTCAATATTTCCACAGCATCTTTGTTTACAAACTACTGCATTGTGGACACACCTCACTGAGTCGGTCAGCAGAGGACAGCAGAGACAGCCACTCCAGACGGAGGTGAACACTGCCTGATGTAACATCCTTCAACTTCAACCACTAGGAGAGAAAAGGGGGGGAGGGGGGTTAAAGAGGGACGGTGCGTGTTTGAGAATTGCAGTGAGGCTGAGCAGTGCACCAGACCGTCACGACTGAAAGGATGTTTTAACATTTCAGAAACTACATAAATATGATACAGCCAGTGGAGGCTGCTGAGGGGAGGACGGCTCATAACAATGGCTGGAATGGAGTCAATGAAATGTTATCAAACACATCCAACACACGGTTTCCATGTGGTTGGTACCATTCCATTCACTCCATTCCAGCCATTGTTATGAGCTGTCCTCCCCTGAGCAGCCTCCACTGGATGTAGCCCAACTGACATGTAGTCAATCTTAAACATGCACATTGACTAACCTCTGACTAAACCATTGAGAGTCATAGAGGGGTGTAACGTTATTGTCTTGAAATGGACTAAACCATTGAGTCAGCGAGGAGGGTAATGTTATTGTGGTGAAATGCACTAAACCACTGAGAGTCATAGAGGGGTGTAAAGTTATTGTGGTGAAACGGTGAGTACAGACTGAGCCAGCAGGAGGTACATGGAGGAGGGAGGTACATGGGGTCTGCATGACACTTCCTGTTTGAAGGAATTACCAGATTCAGCCTTCATTCTGACCCAGTCTACAGCCATGTCTCAGGGTAGCCTTCATTCTGACCCAGTTTACAGCCATGTCTCAGGGTAGCCTACATTCTGACCCAGTCTACAGCCATGTCTCAGGGTAGCCTTCATTCTGACCCAGTTTACAGCCATGTCTCAGGGTAGCCTACATTCTGACCCAGTCTACAGCCATGTCTCTGGGCAGCCTTCATTCTGACCCAGTCTACAGCCATGTCTCAGGGTAGCCTTCATTCTGACCCAGTCTACAGCCATGTCTCTGGGTAGCCTTCATTCTGACCCAGTCTACAGCCATGTCTCAGGGTAGCCTTCATTCTGACCCAGTCTACAGCCATGTCTCTGGGTAGCCTTCATTCTGACCCAGTCTAAAGCCATGTCTCAGGGTAGCCTTCATTCTGACCCAGTCTACAGCCATGTCTCAGGGTAGCCTTCATTCTGACCCAGTTTACAGCCATGTCTCAGGGTAGCCTACATTCTGACCCAGTCTACAGCCATGTCTCAGGGTAGCCTTCATTCTGACCCAGTTTACAGCCATGTCTCAGGGTAGCCTACATTCTGACCCAGTCTACAGCCATGTCTCTGGGTAGCCTTCATTCTGACCCAGTCTACAGCCATGTCTCAGGGTAGCCTTCATTCTGACCCAGTCTACAGCCATGTCTCAGGGTAGCCTTCATTCTGACCCAGTCTACAGCCATGTCTCAGGGTAGCCTTCATTCTGACCCAGTCTACAGCCATGTCTCAGGGTAGCCTTCATTCTGACCCAGTCTAAAGCCATGTCTCAGGGTAGCCTTCATTCTGACCCAGTCTACAGCCATGTCTCAGGGTAGCCTTCATTCTGACCCAGTCTACAGCCATGTCTCAGGGTAGCCTTCATTCTGACCCAGTCTACAGCCATGTCTCTGGGTAGCCTTCATTCTGACCCAGTCTAAAGCCATGTCTCTGGGTAGCCTTCATTCTGACCCAGTCTACAGCCATGTCTCAGGGTAGCCTTCATTCTGACCCAGTCTACAGCCATGTCTCAGGGTAGCCTTCATTCTGACCCAGTCTACAGCCATGTCTCAGGGTAGCCTTCATTCTGACCCAGTCTACAGCCATGTCTCAGGGTAGCCTTCATTCTGACCCAGTCTACAGCCATGTCTCAGGGCAGCCTTCATTCTGACCCAGTCTACAGCCATGTCTCAGGGTAGCCTTCATTCTGACCCAGTCTACAGCCATGTCTCTGGGTAGCCTTCATTCTGACCCAGTCTACAGCCATGTCTCTGGGTAGCCTTCATTCTGACCCAGTCTACAGCCATGTCTCAGGGCAGCCTTCATTCCAGCTCAGTGCCATTTACACAGCATGGAGCTTTTACTCTCTACACGAGATACAGAAAACAGCTGGTATATGTTAAAATGCTCATTGACCAGAAGCTGCTTCTAAATATTGAAAGTAGATCACCATTTATTGAATCTATTGGGATGTCAGACTCACTTTAGGTACATAAGATGAAGAACAAATGTACAGTGCATTTGGAAAGTATTCAGAACCCTTTACTTTTTCCACTTTATTACATTACAGCTTTATTCAAAAATGTATTTTAAAAAATTCCCCTCATCAATCTACACACAATACCCCATATTGACAAAAAAACAGGTTGGTAGAAATTTTTGCAAATGGAAAAATAAAAAATGTAAATATCACATTTACATAAGGATTCAGACCCTTTACTCAGTACTTTGTTGAAGCACCAGCGATTGCAGCTTTGCGTCATCTTGGGTAGGACGCTAAGTTTGGCACACCTGTATTTGGGGAGTTTCTCCCATTCTTCTCTGCAGATCCTCTCAAGCTCTGTCAGGTTGGATGGGGAGCGTCGCTGCACAGCTATTTTCAGGACTCTCCAGAGATGTTCGATCGGGTTCAAGTCCGGGCTCTGGCTGGGCCTCTCAATGACATTCAGAGACTGCGTTGTCTTGGCTGTGTGCTTAAGGTCGTTGTCCTGTTGGAAGGTGAACCTTCACCCCAGTCTGAGGTCCTGAGCGCCTTGGAGCAGGTTTCCATTAAGGATCTCTCTGTACTTTGCTCTGTTCATCTTTCTCTCGATCCGGACTAGTCTCCCTATCCCTGCCCCTGAAAAACATCCCCACAACATGATGCTGCCACAACCATGCTTCATCGTAGGGATGGTGCCAGGTTTCTTCCAGACATGATTGGCATTCAGGCCAAAGAGTTCAATCTTGCTTTCATCAGACCAGAGAATCTTGTTTCTCATTGTCTGAGAGTCCTTAAGGTGCCTTTTGGCAAACTCCAAGCGGGCTGTCATGTGTCTTTTACTGAGGAGTGGCTTCTGTCTGGCCACTACCATAAAGGCCTGATTGATGGAGTGCTGCAGAGATGGTTGTCCTTCTAGAAGGTTCTCCCATCTCCACAGAGGAACTCTGGAGCTCTGTCAGAGTGACCATCGGGTTCTAGGTCACCTCCCTGACCAAGGCCCTTCTCCCCCGATTACTCAGTTTGGCCGGATCTAGGAAGAGTCTTGGTGGTTCCAAACTTCTTCCATTTAAGAATTATGAAGGCCACTGTTCTTGGGGACCTTCAATGCTGCAGAAATGTTTTGGTACCCTTCCCCTGATCTGTGCCTCGACACAATCCTGTCTCGGAGCTCTACGGACAATTCTTTCGTCCTCATGACTGGGTTTTTGCTCTGACATGCACTGTCAACTGTGGGACCTTATATAGACAGGTGTGTGCCTTTCCAAATCATGTCCAATCAATTAAATGTACCACAGGTGGACTCAAATCAAGTTGTAGATTAATCTCAAGGGACGGCCGGTAGCCTAGTGGGGCCAGTAACCGAAAGGTTGCTGGATTGAATTCCCGAGCTGGCAAGGTAAAAATCTGTTGTTCTGCCCCTGAGCAAGGCAGTTAACCCACTGTTTCCCGGGTGTCGAAGATGTGGATGTCGATTATGGCAGCCCCCTCGCACCTTTCTGATTCAGAGGGGTTGGGTTAAATGCGGAAGACACATTTCAGTTGAATGCATTCAGTTGTACAACTGACAAGGTATCCCCCTTTCCCAATGGAAACAGGATGCACCTGAGCTCAATTTCGAGTCTCATAGTCTGAATAGTTATGTAAATAAGGTAATTCTGTTTGAATTTTTATTAAATTATAAAATGTAATACATTTATGATTTAATCCATTTCAGAATATGGCTGTAATGTAACAAAATATGGAAAAGGGGAAGGGGTCTGAATACTTGACGAATGCACTGTATATGGTGAAGGAGCGCTTGTAACTCACCTCATCTAGAACTCTGGCCTTGTGTACGACATCTAGATCCATTTTGACCCTGAGAGAGAGAGAGAGAAAGAGGAAGAAGGAACATGTAAACTGCGCATTACAACATACAGTGGAACACAGTACATTTGTAACAGCGAATGAAATGACATGACCAACACAGAGAGTGCATCCCAATTGGCACCCTATTCCCTATATAGTGCACTACGTTGACCAGAGTAGGGCATGAGAATCTGGCCTAAAGTTGTGTACTACATAGGGCAGTGTTTCCCAGTCCTGGTCCTGGGGACTCAAAGAGGTGCACATTATAGTTGTTGCCCTCACACCTAATACACCTGATGGAGATCATCAAATTGATGCCTGATGACTTGATTAGTGTAATGAAGTGTGTTAGTACTAGGGCAAAACCAATGTGCACTCCTTTGAGTCCCCAGGACCAAGGTTGGAAAACACTGCCCCATGTAGTGCACACATTTTTACTAGAACCAGTCCAAGGTATTAAACTAAATAGGGAATGGGGTGCCATTACAGACACAGCCAGGGAGGGAGTTGGCCATTACAGACACAGCCAGGGAGGGAGTTGGCCATTACAGACACAGCCAGGGAGGGAGTTGGCCATTACAGACACAGCCAGGGAGGGAGTTGGCCATTACAGACACAGCCAGGGAGGGAGTTGGCCACCACAGACACAGCCAGGGAAGGAGTTGGCCAGCACAGACACAGCCAGGGAGTGGGTTGGCCATTACAGACACAGCCAGGGAGTGGGTTGGCCATAACAGACACAGCCAGGGAGTGGGTTGGCCATAACAGACACAGCCAGGGAGGGAGTTGGCCATTACAGACACAGCCAGGGAGGGAGTTGGCCACTACAGACACAGCCAGGGAGGGAGTTGGCCATTACAGACACAGCCAGGGAGGGAGTTGGGTGCTACAGACACAGCCAGGGAGGGAGTTGGGCGCTACAGACACAGCCAGGGAGGGAGTTGGGCGCTACAGACACAGCCAGGGAGGGAGTTGGGCGCCACAGACACAGCCAGGGAGGGAGTTGGCCATTACAGACACAGCCAGGGAGGGAGTTGGGCACTACAGACACAGCCAGGGAGGGAGTTGGGCGCTACCTGCCCAGGAAGTCATCCTGGTTCTGGTCTTTATCAAACACCTCCACCTCCAACTCCTGACCAGGCACTTCATGGACAATCACCTGACACACATATAGAAACAAACACAGACAAACACATGTAATCACAGTCACAGATGACACAATAGTCACATTAGCAGTAACACAGACATCCAAATAGAGTCACAATGGTCAAAGCCCATAGCATCAGTGTTTCTCTCAACAGCCCTAAAGCCCATACTATAAGTCATACTCTAAGCCTTGTGCAAGACTGTTCATGTCCCCATGACATAGCAGAGATAAGTAGCCAACACTGATGCTTGGTCAATTCAGCACATCTCTCTACAAACCCACAGCTTCCGTTTTGTCTGCAGAAGCAGAACCCGCTGCCTGAGGAAAAGCTGGTCGGTCATAATGTGTTGCAGTATGCGTCCTGCCGTAACAATATGCTGCACCCCAAATGAAATCCTACTCCCTAAATAACCCATTTATTTTTGCCATGGCCCGTAGTGCACTATATATGAGATAGGGTGCCATTTGGGACACACCCAGAATATGCTGATCTGCTCCCATCTCTGTAAATATTTATATATAGTTCACTAAAGTGGTATGTCTGCAATATGCAGGCCCTCTTTTTGTGGGAATCTGCTGAGAGAAGCAGGTAAAACAAACCAAGCTGTTTAACTCCAAGACTAAGGACACTGAGACATGCCTTTCTCTCGCTCTCTCACCTCAAAGATCTCTGTCAAACACCTCTCTCCCTCTTTCTCCATCTCTGTCTCTCGCTCACCTCGCACACTCCGTCTCTCTCTCTGTCTCTCTCTGTCTCTCACCTCAAACATCTCTCTCCACTGTGGGTTGAGGTTGCTGTCCACGGTGTGTGATGTGAAGGTCTGTGTGCCCACACGCAGCACAGCGTATGGATCAGACTTCCCGTCTACTATCCCCTTAATGACCGTATCCTTGGCTGTCAGCTCCTCAGCCTCCAGCAGGTGGATACGCACCACTCCCTGACAGACATACAGAGAGGCATGATTAATAAAGTCTACAGTAGGAACACTTTGCTGTCCACTGCTTCTGGACAATTTGTAGCTAAGCGTTTATCTCTGTCAATAATACAAGTAGGGTCAGTCAATTTGTTATGTTTGGTAAATGCTTCAGTCAGTGAGTCAGTGACTCTCCAGGACAGGTGATTTAGAATATCAGTAAGGTTACCCGTGGGAGAGGGGAGCGGAGCTGCGCAACGTGCAGGTCGGCCACCAGGGGGATAGTGAGGCGGTTGGGGAGGACCAGGTATGAGGCTATAGCATCCATTATCATAGTGTCCGACATGGCACTGTAAATGAATGCAGGGTGTCGTTGGGATGGGACAAAGAGGTGGGAAACAAACACATAGACAAAGACTACATTCTACTGCTGACAGAAACATGCATTAAACTCATAAACAATGAGGCAACCCCATTGAGTTAGGATGTGGCAGAGGACATTTTCCTGGAAATCATTTTAAGCAAAATGTGATTTCTAAGATGAATACAACTAAAATGGAACATATTGACAGGAATATTTGATTTATGATGTTAGCAACTAAACACTGCACTGACAATGATTTAATTGTATTATCAGACAACTAGATGCATGTCTTATCTACACATGTTAGCAAGGACAACACCTTGCTAAGTTAGGTGATCACCCTGAAGTAATACTAACATATACAGTACTAACAGCATAACAGGTGGTCCCACAGTACTATATGAGTACTCCTTTGAGAAAGGCAATAGGAGCCCTCTCACTCACTTGAGTCCAGGGATATCCAGCATGTTGGTCAGCCCAGTCCAGTTGATGTCCAGCTTCTGTGAAGGCGGAGAAATGTCAACGACAATGAAAAGGCAGCATCAAATTATTTAATTAATGAATGAATTAATGGAATAGATGGATGGATGGATGGATGGATGGATGGATGGATGGATGGATGGATGGATGGATGGATGGATGGATGGATGGACGACTAACAAACAAAGGAATGAAGTGACTGGGAACAGAGACTCACAGGTCTGCGGATGAAGAACATGGTGATGGCTCCCACCAGAGGCACATCCCCAATCAGGGGCTCCAGGATCACCCTTAACTTCCCATGTAGCTACAGAGAGAGAGCAGAAGGGAGGGAGAAAGAGGGGAGGAGATAGAGTTCATGAGAGAGATAATAAGAGAGGGGGGAGAAGGAGGGGGAGAGAGAGCAATAATAAGAGAGAGGGGGAGAGAGAGAGATAATAAGAGAGAGGGGGAGAAGGAGGGGGGAGAGAGAGCGATAATAAGAGAGAGGGGGAGAAGGAGGGGGGGAGAGAGAGAGATAATAAGAGAGAGGGGGAGAAGGAGGGGGGAGAGAGAGCGATAATAAGAGAGAGGGGGAGAAGGAGGGAGGGAGAGAGAGAGATAATAAGAGAGAGGGGGAGAAGGAGGGGGGAGAGAGAGAGAGATAATAAGAGAGAGGGGAGAAGGATGGGGTAGAGAGAGCGATAATAAGAGAGAGGGGGAGAAGGAGGGGGAGAGAGAGAGATAATAAGAGAGAGAGGGAGAAGGAGGGGGAGAGAGAGCGATAATAAGAGAGAGGGGGAGAAGGAGGGGGAGAGAGAGAGAGATAATAAGAGAGAGGGGGAGAAGGAGGGGGGAGAGAGAAAGAGATAATAAGAGAGGGGGGAGAAGGAGGGGGAGAGAGAGCGATAATAAGAGAGAGGGGGAGAGAGAAAGAGATAATAAGAGAGAGGGGGAGAAGGAGGGGGGAGAGAGAGAGATAATAAGAGAGAGGGGGAGAAGGAGGGGTAGAGAGAGCGATAATAAGAGAGAGGGGAGAAGGATGGGGTAGAGAGAGCGATAATAAGAGAGAGAGGGAGAAGGAGGGGGAGAGAGAGAGATAATAAGAGAGAGGGGGAGAAGGAGGGGGAGAGAGAGAGATAATAAGAGAGAGGGGGAGAAGGAGGGGGAGAGAGAGCGATAATAAGAGAGAGGGGGAGAAGGAGGGGGAGAGAGAGAGATAATAAGAGAGAGAGGGAGAAGGAGGGGGAGAGAGAGCGATAATAAGAGAGAGGGGGAGAAGGAGGGGGAGAGAGAGAGAGATAATAAGAGAGAGGGGGAGAAGGATGGGGTAGAGAGAGCGATAATAAGAGAGAGAGGGAGGAGGGGGGAGAGAGAGAGATAATAAGAGAGAGGGGGAGAAGGAGGGGGAGAGCGAGAGATAGAGAGTGAGAGAAGGAGCGGGGAGAGCGAGAGATAGAGGGGGAGAAGGAGGGGGAAAGCGAGAGATAAGAGAGAGGGGGAGAAGGAGGGGGAGAGCGAGAGAGATAATAAGAGAGAGGGTGAGAAGGAGGGGGAGAGAGAGAGAGAGAGATAATAAGAGAGGGGGGAGAAGGAGGAGGAGGAGAGAGAGCGATAATAAGAGAGAGGGGGAGAAGGAGGGTGGAAAGAGAGAAGAGAGGGGGGAGAAGGAGGGGGGAAGAGAGAGAATAAAAGAGAGGGGAGAGAAGGAGGGAGGAAGAGAGAGAGAAAAATAATAAGAGAGAGGGGGTAAAAGGAGAAATAAAAACAAGCATATAAGGTTAGCTTTGGCGAAGAATTTGGTGACATTTTTCTCATACACTCCCACTCCCCAGCCCCACTGTTATTTATATCTTTACCTGTATTCCCTTCACTCCTGCTTTGCAAAAGTACTTTTTGATTTCCACATTGATCTCCACATCACCTGCATAGCTGCAGAGAAGAGAGAGGGGAGGAAGAGGAAAAAGGAAGATGATTTAACTGTCAGGTTGCTGCTATAGATGATGGATGTGCTCTGCATCACAGAGGTATTGAAGATAGGCGTGCAGCATGGAGTGCTGCGGCGGCTGCGTACCTAATGTATAGATCCAGTAAGACCTGCCGCTTGTCGTGCTCCGTGTGAGCCTTCACTCCCACCACCTTCATGGCCTAAGACAAAAACACATATTATGGTATTATTATGTGTTTAGAAAGCATATAGAATAACACAGATCATGTTCACGGCAAACTGTTCTGCATAAGGTCACCTCGCCTGCAGGCTATTAGGGAGGGGTCTGCTGCTAATAACAAGTCATGTTTTGCATGGAATTGTTCTGTATGATTATTAGTGTTAGAATGAACCTGTCCATCTTCATGAGTATAATGACAAGGCATACCAGAGCCACATATTTATTTACATTTCTATAAATGGCTTGGCTCTACTATACAGTAATGACATGGTGTTATACAGGCCAGGGCTCTAGTTAGTACCCTGGGTCCTACTACACAGTAATGACATGGTGTTATACAGGCCAGGGCTCTAGTTAGTACCCTGGGTCCTACTACACAGTAATGACATGGTGTTATACAGGCCAGGGCTCTAGTTAGTACCCTGGGTCCTACTACACAGTAATGACATGGTGTTATACAGGCCAGGGCTCTAGTTAGTACCTTCTCCCCTAGGTTGACTTTGGTGAAGCTGAGAGTCTGCAGGTGGGTGTTGGATGCACGTATGGCTGGAGCAATGGTCTCGACCAGCAACTTCTCCAGATACTGACCCACGAATGGCCACGCCTGCTGCAGGATCTGCAGGACACACAGAGGGGGAGAGAGAGACAGAGAGAGAGACAGAGAGAGACAGAGAGAGAGAGACACACAGAGAGAGAGAAGTAGTAATGATTTTCACTGTGTATTTACAACCTACTAAATATACATGAGATCCTATCATCATCTGGTCATGATTCAAGGACATTTTTCAAGGACTGCAGCGCTTGCAGACAACACACTGTGCTGGGCGATTTCCTTGAATATTCAATGTAAAATGTATCTAACATAAGTGATCTGAATTAGGCTGCTTGGCAAATGTAATTAGGTCATATGCTAAGGCAAAATTCTTTCATATTTATGTTGTATAATCACATATGAAGATGTGGTCCTATTGAAAGAATTGGGCTACTCAAGACACATGTAGTAGGTTCTATAAAACTGCACATGCCTGTGTATAACTGACTACTGTATTGCACAACCAAAACTCTCAAACACTTATAACTGACTACATCTGCTAACGCAGCAAGAGGACCTGACAGTGAAACATGTGACAACCTTAGAGCAGGATCTCTCCTCCCCTGATCACATAGCCACCTACACAACAGGAAACCACAAACACATATCTGGTCGAGATACTCTTCTCATGACAGAAACACAAGCCTGAAAGGCCAGCTCTGACAAGAGAGAAACAAAGGACAGACTGTCACTACTAGCTAGTTACAGCAATTAATAATTCAGTAGATATTAGACCTATAGTCATTTCCTAGTATTAGACATCCAAGTAGATGTCAACAAATACAGTACTGTGCAAAAGTTTTAGGCAAAAAATGCTGTAAAGTAAGAATGCTTTCAAAAATAGGCATGTTAATAGATTATATTTATCAATTAACTAAATGCATATGTGGAACGGTAGCGTCCCACTCGCCAACAGCCAGTGAAATAGCAGAGCGCCAAATTCAAAACAACAAAAATCTCATAATTCAAATTTCTCACACATACAAGTATAATACATCATTTTAAAGATACACTTCTCGTTAATCCAACCACAGTGTCCGATTTCAAAAAGGCTTTACGGCGAAAGCATAGCATTAGATTATGTTAGGACAGCACCTAGACAAGAAAAACCACACAGCCATTTTCCAAGCAAGGAGAGGCGTCACAAAAACCAGAAATACAGCTAAAATTAATCACTAACCTTTGATGATCTTCATCAGATGGCAGTCATAGGATTCATGTTACACAATACATGTATGTTTTGCTCGATAAAGTTCATATTTATATCGAAAAAACCCATTTTACATTAGTGTGTAATGTTCAGAAATGTTTTGCCTCCAAAACTGTCGGTAAATGAGCACATCAATTTACAGAAATACTCATCATAAACGTTGATAAAATACACAACTGTTATGCAGAGAATTAAAGATACACTTCTCCTTAATGCAACCGCTGTGTCAGATTTCAAAAAAGCTTTACGGCGAAAGCACATTTTGCAATAATCTGAGTACAGCGCTCAGTCACCAAAACAAGCCATGCAGATACCCGCCATGTTGTGGAGTCAACAAAAGTCAGAAATAGCATTATAAATATTCACTTACCTTTGATGATCTTCATCGGAATGCACTCCCATGAATCCCAGTTCCACAATAAATGTTTGTTTTGTTCGATAAAGTTCATCTTTATGTCCAAATACCTCCATTTTGTTTGCGCGTTAGGTTCACTATTCCAAATGCAGAAGGCGCGCGTACTAAAGTCCAGACGAAAAGTCAAAAAAGTTCTATTACAGTTTGTAGAAACATGTCAAACGATGTGTAGAATCAATCTTTGGGATGTTTTTATCATTAATATTCAAAAATATTCTAACCGGACAATTCCTTTGTCTTCATAAAGGAAAGAGAACTGAGCTCGGGCTCATGGCCGTGCGCGTGACTATAATAACGGAGTACTGCCAGACACCTGACTCCGACAGCTCTTATTCTCTTCCCATTCACAGTAGAAGCCTGGGACAACATTCTAAAGACTGTTGACATCTAGTGGAAGCCTTAGGAAGTGCAATATGACCCCATAGACACTGTATATTGGATAGGCAATCACTTGAAAAACTACAAACCTCAGATTTCCACACTTCCTGGTTGGATTTCTTCTCAGGTTTTTGCCTGCCATATCAGTTCTGTTATACTCACAGACATCATTCAAACAGTTTTAGAAACTTCAGAGTGTTTTCTATCCAAATCTACTAATTATATGCATAATCTAGCTTTTGGGCCTGAGTAGCAGGCAGTTTACTCTGGGCATGCTTTTCATCCGGACGTGAAAATACTGCCCCTTACCCCGATGAAGTTAACTTAGGGATCAAATCCCTTTAGCGGGATCGATTTGACAACATCTGGTGAAATAGCAGAGCAGCAAATTCAAATTAAATTACTATAAATATTTAACTTTCATGAAATCACAAGTGTAATACATAAAAATAAAGCTTAACTTCTTTTTAATCCAGACACGATGTCAGATTTCAAAAAGGCTTTACGGCGAAAGCAAACCATGCGATTATCTGAGGACAACACCCCGCATACAAATGCATGACAAACATTTTTCAACCAGGGAGATGTGACACGAAAGTCAGAAATAACGATATAATTCATGCCTTACCTTTGAAGATCTTCATCTGTTGGCACTCCAATATGTCCCAGAAACATCACAAATGGTCCTTTTGTTCGATAGATTCCTTCGTTATATCCCCAAAATGTCAATTTATTTGGCGCGTTTGATTCAGAAAATACACCGGCTCCAACTCGCCCAATATGACTACAAAGTATCTTACCTGTAAACTTGGTCCAAACATTTCAAACAACTTTCCGAATCCAACTTTAGGTATTTTAAAACGTAAATAATCGATCAAATTTAAGACGGAATATACTGTGTTCAATAGCGGATAAAATGAAAGTGGAGCGAGTTCCAGGTTGCGCACACCAAACAAAAAAGTACACTTGGCTTGACACTCAGAAAGGAAAGGGCTACTTCTTCATTTCTCAAAGGAAAAACACCAACCAATTTCTAAAGACTTGACATCTAGTGGAAGCCATAGGAACTGCAACCAGGTGCCTCATAAATCTAGTTCCCCATGGAAATACAATTGAAAACACAGTGATCTCAACAACAACAAAATTCCTGGATGGTTTGTCCTCGGGGTTTTGCCTACCAAATAAGTTCTGTTATACTCACAGACATAACAGTTTTAGAAACGTTAGAGTGTTTTCTATCTAAATATACCAATTATATGCATATGCTAGCTTCTGGGCCTGAGAAACAGGCAGTTTACTTTGGGCACACTTTTAATCCGGACGTAAAAATACTGCCCCCTAGCCCAAAGTGGTTTTAACTGACTTGCCTTGTTAAATAAATATTTAAAAATATATATATTTTTAAAGAAGAACAAGGAGTCCTGGTACAGCCCCCACAGAGCCCTGATCTCAACATCATCGAGTCTGTCTGGGATTACATGAAGAGAGAGAAGCACCTGAGGCTGCCTAAATCCACAGAAGAACTGTGGTTAGTTCTCCAAGATGTTTGGGCCAACCTACCTGTTGAATTCCTTCAAAAACTGTGACAAGTGTACCTAGAAGAATTTTTGCTGTTTTGAAGGCAAAGGGTGGTCACACCAAATATTGATTTGATGTAGATTTTTCTTCTGTTCACTCAGTTTGCATTTTGTTAATTGATAACTATAAACTATTAACATGTCTATTTTTGAAAGCATTCTTATGTTACAGCATTTTTTCACACCTGCCTAAAACATCTGCACAGTACTGTATATGCACATAGTGGGTTATTGGTTTTTCAATTACTTTTAAATGACTACATTTATCAGCTGAAGTCTAAATTTGATGGTTAATTTGTGTATGTCAGCACTGTTTGTCATATTCTTAAATCACACTGAAATGCAGTTGTTTACACATCGAATAACGTGCACGGTCCGTCCGATCAAAGCTTGTCGTCACTTTAAAAGGTGCTATTTTCTGAATCAGTGTGTGAGGTTTAAGGCTGATACTCCTTCTCATCTCTCTGCCCAGCCATTCCCCTCAACCCTGTCTGCTTGTCTGGGGCTGGTCATGGTTGCGTAACAAATGGCACCCTACTCCCTATACAGGGCACTACTTTTGACCAGAGCCCTATAAGCCCTGGTCAAAAGTAGTGCACTAAATAAGAAATGGGGTGCCATTTGGGGAAACAGGCATGAGGATTGTGATATGATATTATGTGCTAGCTCACTAATCCCGGATGGAAGCCAGGAAATCTTGAGCACTGCCAAGAGATACTCCATATGCAGACTGTCTGTCATGAGAGACTACGCACTCAAAAACTGTTGACAAACCATCATTGAATAACATTTGGGCTGTGTCATCTTAATGAAGTTAGATGGGGAAGCAGACCAGGGTCTGTTGTTGTTGCAGCCAGCCAGACAGAGCCAGCCAGACAGAGCCAGCCAGCCATCCAGCCATCCAGATAGCCTACGCATGCAGTCAGAGCACGTGGTGGGTGGCAGACAGGCAGAGAGCCTGGAGGAGAAGCAGCCGGGTTGGTTCTTGTGAACGATGAGCCCTTTAGATCACTCCCCCTACAATCTGTGCTTTGTTTATTGATATTCACATCACCATCATCCACGCCGAAGCTGCTCTCACAGTGGAGATGGGAGGCAGGGTGGCTGCAACAGGGATACTCAGTGGGTCAGTGCAATCCGGGATCCTTGGGACATCCCAACGCTGATGTTACCCCATTGAAGTTGACATGGTTAAGGGTTAGGGTTAAGGTTAGGGTAGGGGTTAGGGTTTAGGGTAGACGTCCCAATGATCTCAGACAGAACTAACCATACTCAGTGTGTGTGATGTGATCTGGCGGAAGCTTTACCCTCCCCCGACTCTTAATTATAACAGAGGATGATGGGTACTGATGGAGGAGGTGGAGCGCTCACAGAGGCAGGATGCACACACACACACAGCAACCCAGGCCAACCGTGGACAAACAAACACAACTACCACATTCAGGCAGCACAAAGCTTCTCCATCGGCACACCAGCTCAGTGTGTGTGTTTGCGTGTATATATATATGTGTGTGTGTGTGTGTGTGTACTACATTACATACCTTATTCATCCACTCAACCTTCTCCACGTCAGGGAAGTTGACCTGTAGAGAAAGTGAGAAATGTATTGGTTAGATTTGAACTTTTAACCGCCTTAAACAATATACATAGCAAAAGAGTGTAACCTGGGTAGGAATGTAGGGAGGTCGTGAAATGGCAAAGGATCGACTCGAGACAGGGCCGTTCCACCTCAAAAAGAACCAGAAAGAGGTTTGACACCCACAATCTCTGTGTTCTGAAATCCTTTAGATTTCAGAAACAGATCATATTAGCATTCTGAAAAGTAATTTAATCTTTCAGAAATTAACCTAATTGTTTGCGCCCAAATTTCCCATTTTAATTTATAGGATTCATATAATATTGAAAAAATACAGTGCCTAACATCCGATTTGGACCAAACTTTTTTGGGTGCAATCAATTATCTTAATTTCTCCGAGATCAAATTATATTTAAACAAAATAATGCTTCTGAATGCTTATCTTATCTGTTTCTAACTATAGAAACGATTTCAGAACAATCTGAGATGGTGGGTGTCATGGCTTGCTGAAATGACATGAAATGACCCAACAGTAAAATGAAGATGTGTGTTTCTGGCCATTTTCCATGTTTCAACACATAATAATGACACACCACAGCAGGCCCTCAAACTTTCCTCCAAACTCAAACCACAGTCATAAGACCTGCAGATCACACTGATCATGATCATGTGTGTGTGCGTGTGTGTACAGTGGGGGGAAAAAGTATTTCATCCCCTGCTGATTTTGTACGTTTGCCCACTGATAAAGAAAGGATCAGTCTATAATTTTAATGGTAGGTTTATTTGAACAGTGAGAGACAGAATAACAAAAAAAATATCCAGAAAAGCGCACGTCAAAAATGTTATAAATTGATTTGCATTTTAATGAGGGAAATAAGTATTTGACCCCCTCTCAATCAGAAAGACTTCTGGCTCCCAGGTGTCTTTTATACAGGTAACGAGCTGAGATTAGGAGCACACTCTTAAAGGGAGTGCTCCAAACCGCAGCTTGTTACCTGTAAAAAAGACACCTGTCCACAGAAGCAATCAATCAATCAGATTCCAAACTCTCCACCATGGCCAAGACCAAAGAGCTCTCCAAGGATGTCAGGGACAAGATTGTAGACATACACAAGGCTGGAATGGGCTACAAGACCATCGCCAAGCATCTTGGTGAGAAGGTGACAACATTTGGTGCAATTATTCGCAAATGGAAGAAACACAAAAGAACTGTCAATATCCCTCGGCCTGGGGCTCCATGCAAGATCTCACCTCGTGGGGTTGCAATGATCATGAGAATGGTGAGGAATCAGCCCAGAACTACACGGGAGGATCTTGTCAATGATCTCAAGGCAGCTGGGACCATAGTCACCAAGAAAACAATTGGTAACACACTACGCCGTGAAGGACTGAAATCCTGCAGCGCCCGCAAGGTCCCCCTGCTCAAGAATACATATACATGCCCGTCTGAAGTTTGCCAATAAACATCTGAATGATTCAGAGGACAACTGGTGAAAGTGTTGTGGTCAGATGAGACTAAAATGGAGCTCTTTGGCATCAACTCAACTCGCCGTGTTTGGAGGAGGAGGAATTCTGCCTATGACCCCAAGAACACCATCTCCACCGTCAAACATGGAGGTGGAAACATTATGCTTTGGGGGTGTTTTTCTGCTAAGGGGGACCAAGGCAACAAAGGAGTGGCTCAAGAAGAAGCACATTAAGGTCCTGGAGTGGCCTAGCCAGTCTCCAGACCTTAATCCCATAGAAAATCTGTGGAGGGAGCTGAAGGTTCGAGTTGCCAAACGTCAGCCTCGAAGCCTTAATGACTTGGAGAAGATCTGCAAAGAGGAGTGGGACAAAATCCCTCCTGAGATGTGTGCAAACCTGGTGACCAACTACAAGGAACGTCTGACCTCTGTGATTGCGAACAGGGGTTTTGCAACCAAGTACAAAGTAATGTTTTGCAGAGGGGTCAAATACGTATTTCCCTCATTAAAATGCAAATCATTTTATAACATTTTTGACATGCGTTTTTCTGGATTTTTTTTGTTGTTATTCTGTCTCTCACTGTTCAAATAAACCTACGATTAAAATTATAGACTGATCATTTCTTTGTAAGTGGGCAAACGTACAAAATCAGCAGGGGATCAAATACTTTTCCCCCCCACTGTACGTGCAAGATAACCTGTGATATGCTGTTTGACAAAACTACAGAGATTGTGGTGACAATGTGAGCGTCCTGTGGGTGTTGAAGAATGTTGAAATTGTCCCATGATTAAGAAAACAATTATCATATTTTCTCTCTTTCCTGATATGGTCCTCCTTGTTCCCCCTCTCCCTCCGATTGATGTCTATGAGTCACCAAGCTTCTGCCATCTAAAAGGTCAACAGTTGCATAACCATAGAATTAGGAATTAGAAAACAAATTGAATAGGATCTCTATAAGTACCACCCTCAAGTTCTAAGGAACCTCCGAACTGAAACAGGAAATGGGGAGCGCACACACATAGAAATGCCTAAAATGACGGCGGCACGACAAAACCTCAGAGTGGAAACACTCTCTCTTGTAAAAGGTTCAAATAATTAAAGGAAAGGTTCAACCGTTTTTGAATGTTACATTGTTTTTGTACATCTCTGAGTGATGTTCTATCGATTTCATGTTTTCATGTGTATCTGAGTTATCGGTGTCCAAGCAGGCAGAAATCCGTCCGGTGTGACGTAGCACCGTGATAAAGTCTCTCTCACTACACTGGAAGTTGATAGACATTTTCAAGATCTAAAAGTTATATGCCTATCATACATGTCAGATATCAATACTGGCCAGTGTCATAACGCTGGAGGATGTCTTTTCTTGAATGAACCATTGATCATATTTTTGCAATATTCCTACCTCAAGAAATGTTTTATTTAACGAAGGGTATAGCACATTTTTCCTATTTGTCTGCCTCTTTAGTCAAAGGTGCATTGCATGGTGCCGTTGTCAGAGATACTATAGAAATAAGATAGGAATTCAATGAATCAGGGAACATATAAACGCCCCACTCAGAAGAGTGTCGACCAATCACGTTCACGTTGTCATGCTGCGTCACACGGTTGCTAAGCTAATAGTGACTCAGTCAGCATATATGTCGAGAAACATGCTTATTTTCCTCGAAGTACATAATGTCACGATTCCAAAGATATACAATACTACAGATAGCAGATACTACAGATACAGATAGCAAGTAAATTATCGCACATCTCAGAAAAGATTTGTAATGTTGTATTTCTTGTTGACGAAATTGGTGCTAATGTTGGGTTTTTGAGCTAGCGTCCAATAGACTCCCATTCACTCTTTGAAGGAGAGTGCTCCTTGCCCCAGGATCGCCCAGAATGCACCGCACGCCCCATTGACGTAGCATGGGCAACGTTTCCCATCTCCTCAAAAGTATATCTGCCGTTGCAAATGTTAGACTCCACTCTGTGAGGCATATTGATCTGCAGGTTGAACATGGTGAGATTGTAGACTCCTAAATTGATAGTGCAGTCTTTTTTTAAGGGGATTTTAGAGCTAATTAGCTGAGATTATTGTGTGTAGCTACGTTTTTCTAGCTAGCTACCTACAGTTGAAGTTGGAAATTTACATGCACTTAGGTTGGAGTCATTAAAACTTGTTTTTCAACCACTCCACAAATTTCTTGTTAACAAACTATAGTTTTGGCAAGAAAAAAATTATGTCATGGCTTTAGAAGCTTCTGATAGGCTAATTGACATAATTTGAGTCAATTGGAGGTGTACCTGTGGATGTATTTCAAGGCCTACCTTTAAACTCAGTGCCTCTTTGCTTGACATCATGGGAAAATCAAAAGAAATCCACCAAAATTGTAGAACTCCACAAGTCTGGTTCATCCTCAATTTCCAAATGCCTGCAGGTACCACGTTCATCTGTACAAACAATTGTACGCAAGTATAAACACCATTGGACCACGCAGCCATTATAATGCTCAGGAAGGAGACGCGTTCTGTCTCCTAGAGATGAACGTACTTTGGTGCGAAAAGTGCAAATCAATCCCAGAACAACAGCAAAGGACCTTGTGAAGATGCTGGAGGAAACAGGTACAAAAGTATCTATATCCACAGTAAAATGAGTCCTATATCAACATAACCTGAAAGGCTGCTCAGCAAGGAAGAAGCCACTGCTCCAAAACTGCCACAACTGCACATGGGGACAAAGATCGTACTTTTTGGAGTAATGTCCTCTGCTCTGATGAAACAAAAATAGAACTGTTTGGCCATAATGACCATCGTTATGTTTGGAGGAAAAAGGGGGAGGCTTGCAAGCTGAAGAACACCATCCCAACCGTGAAGCACGGTGGTGGCAGCATCATGTTGTGGGGGTGCTTTGCTGCAGGAGGGACTGGTGCACTTCACAAAATAGATGGCATCATGAGGGAGGAAAATTATGTGAATATATTGAAGCAACAACTCAAGACATCAGTCAAGAAGTTAAAGCTTGGTCGCAAAGGTGAAATAAAATAAAAAATGTGTCTTCCAAATGGACAATGACCCCAAGCATACTTCCAAAGTTGTGGCAAAATGGCTTAAGGACAACAAAGTCAAGGTATTGGAGTGGCCATCACAAAGCCCTGACCTCAATCCCATAGAAAATGTGTGGGCAGAACTGAAAAAGCAGGAAGCCTACAAACCTGACTCGGTTACGCCAGCTCTGTCAGGAGGAATGGGCCAATATTCATCCAACTTATTGTGGGAAGCTTGTGGAAGGCTACCCAAAACATTTGACCCAAGTTAAACAATTTAAAGGCAATGCTACCAAATACTAATTGAGTGTATGTAAACTTCTGACCCACTAGGAATGTGATGAAAGAAATAAAAGCTGAAATAAATCCTTCTCTCTACTATTATTCTGATATTTCACATTCTTAAAATAAAGTGGTGATCCTAACTGACCTAAGACAGGGAATTTTTACTAGGATAAAATGTCAGGAATTGTGAATAATTTTGTTTAAATGTATTTGGCTAAGGTGTATGTAAACTTCTGACTTCAACTGTTGATAGCTAGCCAGCCAGCCCATAGAGGGAGGATTGCATTGTGGATTTTATAGTCAACTTGAGCTGTAACAGATTTCCACAACAATTTTCCATGTTGCTACCAACCTTATTATAACGCCAAAATGAAAAATATGTTCACAACAAATATTGTTCTCACATATTACTATTATTTAACACAGTATATTAAAGGAATGATTGGGCCACAGGGTCTTCCCTGTGGGTCTTCCCTGTGGCTCAGTTGGTAGAGCATGGTGTTTGCAACGCCAGGGTTGTGGGTTCGATTCCCACGGGGGGCCAGTACGGGGAAAAAAATTATAATAATGTATGAAATGAAATGTATGCATTCACTACTGTAAGTCGCTCTGGATAAGAGCGTCTGCTAAATGATGTAAATGTAAAAATTGGTTTTGGGTGGATTTTTCCATTGAGACATTCATTGAACTAGTCACTGTTAAGTTAACTGTGTGCTAAATTTAAATACAGTAACACCTCTGTGGTAATATATTTTAGTCATTTAGCAGACGCACTTATCCAGAGCGACTTAAAGTAGTGAGAGCATCTTACTGGTCCCCCATGGGAATCGAACCCACAATCCTAGCATAGAAAACGCCATGCTCTACCAACTGAGCCACACAGGACATAAATGGATTAAATGTTAATTCTGAATTCCACTGTGATTGTGGCATTCTAAAGTTTTGACTCATTCTCCTCAGGCTCTGCATATTAAGAATGTCCAAATATAGCTAGGGCTGGATGGACTAGACTAAAGAATGTAGAAGAGGGGGAGGGGTGGGTGGGTAGGAACCGAGTAGAATAGGAAAATGTACAGTGCATTCGGGAAAGTATTCAAACCCCTTGACTTGTTCCACATTTTATTACATTACAGCCTTATACTGTATTAACAAAAGGTTGGTCAGTCAGACTGGGATGTCTGTACACTGTGCAAATTATGAAATGGTATGAAAGAGAGAGAGATTGTGAACAAATAGGACATTGTGCTCATCCCCTTGCCATTATATCTGTCCTTATTGTCAACTGAGTTGTGTCACTTTGGTCACCACAGACACATTTTCTGCTTCATTAATTCACATATTTATTGATTTTGACAACAAACCTTTTTGGATATGATGTAATGACATGGATGGATTTTAAGACTGACTTTTGTTCAAATAATGTATTTATTATTCCGCTGTATTTTATTTATTTGAAAAAGAATATAAATATTCTAGACGGTGGCTTTAATTGCCAGCTCACAGACTAGTAGGCTGAAGATGTGATCTGCACTCTGAAGTGCAGTCTGAGTGCATAGACAAAATAGGAATACAATAATGATATGTTTCTTGTTACTTACCCATGGGGGTAATTCCTGTTTACTCATAAAAGCCCTCGCAGTGGTGTATGCTCTCTCATTCTCCAATACGTACATAGCTGACCGCAGACGCATTACTTTCTCGTTTTTGCTGTGTTTCCATCCGATGTAGACCATGAGACCGAATAGAACCAAGCTGATACTGAACCCGAAGTATCCGGCCAGATAAACTGGTAAAAGTGTAGCCAGGCATTTTCCAAAGGACCACAATACGGTTACAGCATGTTGCCCTGGAGGTTTGGGTGGCTGCATGTCTTCTGGCAATGCAGAGTCCGCAGCCCCCAAGCCTGTGCCCATACTCGGACTTCCATCCACAGATGGCATCGCAAAATCCTTATCCGTGGAGGCGCGACCTCTCCAGTTCCGCGTTCAGTGCCTTCTTGTTGTTTAATTAAAAAACAAGACGACAACGGAATAACGTTTAGCTTGCAAACCATTGACAATGTCTTACACTATTGACACGAAACGATCATAAACAGTTTTGCTAGAAATGTTCAGCAAAAAATACATCTTTAATAGTTAAACAGCACCAGGGAACAAAACCGCTCTTCGTGCGCGCAATGACAAACACTAGCAGGCAGAGGCAAATGGATTCAAGTTTTTGTCAGACTTGTAAGGGCGTGTTATCTAAGTGAAAGCCCTCCTTAAATCCATCAGAAAAAAAGTTACCCCAAAATGTACTTGTTCCGAGAATATTTGACCGCACCATCTAGTCTAATATTTAGTAACCTCCACTGCAAGTACAAAAAAGCCTCTTGCGCTGCTCCAGCTTAACCAATTGCTTTCCGACTGACTGAGAATTGATTTAGGCACAGTGGCGACTCATCATTCAGGGCAGGTGGGGCAGAAAAACTGCTTGCCTGTTTTGCATGTTATTTTGCCATTAATACTTGTAACATATCAGTTTGCAAACAATGTAAAAAATATATATATA
Source organism: Salmo trutta (assembly GCF_901001165.1). Taxonomy (NCBI): domain Eukaryota; kingdom Metazoa; phylum Chordata; class Actinopteri; order Salmoniformes; family Salmonidae; genus Salmo; species Salmo trutta. The sequence goes on along the minus strand of NC_042984.1, from coordinate 12,948,774 downwards.
TATCATTGAGTTAATAAAGCCGCATCCAAACATGGTCTCTTTTTTGCATTCTTGAGTAAGGCAGCTCCAAAATGCAGGTGTTTCAGCCTAGCTCAGTGCTTTCTGTGGTTGTGGGGCAAGCCAGCCGAAAATACGGAGCATTGCGGCGTGATTGGCTCAGTGTTCTGTCACTCATGAAGACACTAGTCACTTCTAAGGGTAGAGCTCGAAATTTCAAGCCCCTTGGGTGCTACCATAGAGTTACATTAGAAGTGCCCATCCAAGAAGGCTTAAGGTCATTGGCCACATATAAAATGACATCAAATCACTTTATATCTACAGTAGCTTTGATTGGACTGATCATGTCAACATCATACTTTCAAAATCTTAGCTAGCAGTCATCATCATGAATTAAGTTGACAATCTACTGGCAAATCCTTTTTAATCCTTGTCAAGTGAAGAGAAATAATGAAGAGAAATTAATAATAAAAGTATTGGTGTCATCGGCCATGAACATTACACAAGTTGGAAATCACAAATTCAACAATGAGTGGTTTGGAAGGAATCAGTCGCTAACCGCATGCATTGCAAAGCAATCATTAGCCTGCTATAAAGTGGAGTGGCTGTGTGGTCCCAAGTCTAAGATTAAGGGTCTCTATTCCTAGTTTAAAATGATAAACATTCAACATTGGCCATGCTGTCAATGAAGCATGATTTGTTCCGCGCTCAAAATAACTGTTAACTCGGAGCTGCAAATCTGAATTTAGTGAGTTCAAAACAACTGGGAACTCGGGAAAAACAAGCTAAGACTGAGAAAATACATTTTGAACAACTAGGAATTGTAAATAGGGAACTTGGGCCTCTTTCTAGAGCTACGACCTAAAGATCACTGACATCATCACGATTCAACTTTTTTTTTGAGTTCCCAGTTGTCTTGAAAACACCATAAATCCAGAGAATGACAGACTTTGATGACAAAATTTGCCCATGAAGGACTGCCGCGCCACCTTCCCTTCAAGTGAGCACAGCACAACAAGGTGAGTCCAAAAATGTCTTGTATGCTGCTGCATAATGGATATAATATGCCAGGGAGATATGTATACTGTAGCTTAGAAAGTAATACTAAGTGTATGTTGTGTAGTAAGCTGTTAGTAGCCCATGTGCCTTGCACTAATAATTTGATATATTTTCACCTCTTAATTTCACCTACTGTTCTGACTTGGTGGTACACATATAGCCTGTTTTTGAGAAATGTAATTATTGAATATTCTAAGAGCTTCCATTGTCTGCTTATATGACTTGGTGTACAGGGAGAACACTGTAAGAATGGCTAATGTTCTGAATTCTGTCGAATGTACATTTCAAAAGTGCTGAACAAATACTTATATTGACTACGTCTGTCCTAGCTCGCTCATTAATGTCTTAATCGAAATTACGGATTGCCTCTTATCATCCACTTATGCCATAGTTTGTACATCTCAATTGTCAGTAGAAACCGAATTTGTTTAATAATCAAGTCAGCCATATCAGCTATGTGTTTTTAAAAGGCAGTAAATGAGGCTGAACGAACCGTTTCGCTGCCAGACAAGGCTGCTGAAAGCCAGGTGTAGCAGAGTGTAGTACCAGGTGTAGTACCAGGTGTAGTAGGTAGCCTAGTGGTTAGAGTGTTGGGCCAGTAACCAAATGGTTGTTAGATCAAATCTCTGAGCTGACAAGGTAAAAATCTGTTGTTCTGCCTCTGAACAAGGCAGTTAACCCACTGTTCCTAGGCCGTCATTGTAAATAAGAATTTGTTCTTAACTGACTTGTCTGGTTAAAGTTAAAAAGGTTTTGGGACAGCTTTGTGTGGTCACCGTTATAGTGCAATTCATGCATTGTTTAGTGTTCTGCTGTGTAGTGGCTTTGCTGGCATGCACCCCCCCCCCGAAAAAAATTGTCCCACCAAAATGTACATGCTAAAATCGCTACTGTTTAGGCCTACTGTAGCCTAAACCCTATATATCTACTGTAGGCCTATGAATGAATGTGATAGTAGGGTAGACTACCTATTTGATACAGCAAAAGCTGTACCGTTACCTCTGTTACCGCCTGGTATAATGTAGAGCTTCGAGAAGCGTACTTTCTGTAGGCTGTTGACAGTTCTGTATTTTTCATCAGTAACTTTGTAATTTAGAAACTGATTATTAATAGTCTAACATGCATTTGTAATGGAAATGTAAACCTAAAATTAAGTTAGTAACATCATTTTAGGATTATTAATAGTCTGTACTTGTAATGAAAAACGTAACCCTAAAATTAAATTGTTCTGAGAATATTTGACCGCACCAATCAGTATAACGCCTCAATCACACTGATAGTAGCCTTGCACAAAATGGCACGCAGCATCATCTGGATGTGTGCAACAAAGGTTCAACATTCACCATTTATTTTAAGCCATCTATGCATACATTTTGACGCATACGTTCGCACCACACAGAACGCACAGCAACTGCCTCTGCAATGCAATGCTGTAAAAGCAGCGTTCCATTGGAAATAAAGGTACATCTGGTGTGCCGAAATGAAAAGATATTGTCGGTGTGTTCGAGGCGTAATGTCTAGCGACCTCCCTGCAAGTAAGAAGAAAAAAAAGATGCAGTTTTCATAAACCAATAGCTTTCCGACTGACTAAGAATTGCCCAGTGGTGGAAAAAGTACCCAATTGTCATACTTGAGTAAAAGTAATGATACCTTAATAGAAAATGGCTCAAGTAAAAGTGAAAGTCACCTAGTAAAATACAACTTGAGCAAAATAAAAAATAAAGTATTTGGTTTTAAATATACTTTTATTTAACCAAGCAAGCCAGTTAAAAACAAATTTACCGAGGAACAGTGCGTTGACTGCCTTGTTCAGGGGAAGAACGACAGATTTTTACCTTCTCATCTCGAGGATTTGATCCAACAACCTTTCAGTTACTGTCCCAACACTCTAACCACCAGGCTGCCTGCCGCCCCTAAACTTAAGTATCAAAAGTATATGTTATTGCTAAAATATACTTAAGTATCAAAAGTAAAAGTATAAATAATTTCAAATTCCTTATATTAAGCAAACCAGACGGCACGAATTTCTTGTTTTAATTTACGGAAGGCCAGGGGCACACTCCAACACTCAGACATAATTTACAAACAAAGCATTTGTGTTTAGTGAGTCCGCCAGATCAGATGCAATAGGTATGACCTGGGATTTTTCCTTTAAGTGCGTGAATTAGACCATTTTCCTGTCCTGCTAAGCATTCAAAATGTAACGAGTACTTTTGGGTGGCAGGGAAAATGTATGGAGTAGAAAGTACATTATTTTCTTTAGGAATGTAGTGAAGTAAAAGTAAAAGTTGTCAAAAATATAAATAGTAAAGTACAGATGCCCCAAAAAACTACTTAAGTAATACTTTAAAGTATTTTTACTTAAGTACTTTACACCACTGGAATTGCCTGTATATCTACTGTAGGCCAATGAATACATGTGATAGTTGGGTACCCTACGTATTTGATACAGCAACAGCTATACGACCGTTACCTCTGTTGACGCCTGGTATAATGTAGAACTATGAGTATTTACGCACGCGTTTTGGAGAAACTTCGTTATTATAGGCTGTTGAACGTTCTGTATTTTTCCTCAGTGGGCCTAAGCTAGTAAATTAGTAATTTAGAAACTGATTATTAATAGTCTAAGATGCATTTGTAATGGGAAAAACGTAAATGTTCTACAAAATAGGCCACCCATTTTCAAACCCAAAGCTATCACTTGTTTAAAAACCAAGAGTATGCTTGGCTGACATCGATTTGAACAGCCTGTAAGCCTACAAGACAGTGCCTGAGAGATCAAACCATTTTGCCTCCAGGGTTAACCTGTTTTTTCTTGACTATTTGAGGTTTTGAGTTGGAGGTTTTATTTATTTTTCACATTAACTTAATAACAAAATGAAGGCCTACATACAATCATAGATGTTTACATAGCGTTAAGTTTAAACCATTGGCTACAATACAACAGTATTCTACACATGAATAGGCTACCTAACGTGCAATGAATGGTTTTTACCTACAGAATTGTCCTTAGTGACAGCCAGGTATGCAGGGAAACTACCTCAACCAAGATATCAATGCCCCAGGGCAGTGATTGGGGACATTGCCCTGTGTAAGGTACAAGATTTTGGATGGGACACTAAACAGGTGTCCGACCTCTCTGTGGTCACTAAAGATACCATGGAAATTATCATAACAGGCGTGTTAAACCCAGTGTCCTGGCTAAATCCCTAATCTAGTCCTCATACCATCATGACCACCTAATCATCCCCAGCTTCAGTTTGGCTTATTCATTCCCCAGGTCATTGTTTTAAATGAGAATTTTCACAGTAAATGTACCTGGTAAAATAAGTTGCATGTGTTGCTGTGATACCACTTAGTGTTACCACAGAGCAGGCAGAGCTATATATTTAGATAAAAGATCAGTTTATAGGCTAGACACCTCACAGATTTGACTGAGGCACATCACTAGGCTACTACTGTCCTGACAGACAAATACAGCTACATTGCCATGGGCTGTCAAGCACAGAACATGTAGGTTGTGTTAACATTGCACTTTCTACTCAATGTAGACAGTCTTCCTTTGAGGATGCATCCCAAAGGGCACCATATTCCCTATTAAGTGCACTACTTTTGACTACTCCTGGTCAATAGTGCACAGTAAAAGGGAACCATACCATTCTTAAGACAGAATGCCCAGCCATCACTGGCAAATAAGTATGCGTCAGATGTTAACCTTTAACTAGGCAAGCCAGTTTACAATAACTGCCTAACCCGGACGACACCGGGTCAGTCGTGCGCCACCGTATGGGACTCCTGATCAGACGGTTGTGATACAGCCCAGGATCAAACCGGGCCTCTAGCACCGAGATGTAGTGCCTTAGACTGCTGTGCCACTCAGGAGCCAGAGCTCCAGATGGCCCACCAACAGAACATGTCACAGTAAGTAGCCCATGCACTCTTACAACCGTGACTTAGCTGCATGCAGCATAACCTTTCCTCAGATAGTCATACTGATGACCTTAGTTCATTTAAGAGAAGCACATCAACATATGGGTTACCTATAAGAATGTTTGATTTGACTCTTCACCAGAACTGAACTCAGTCAGCAATAATGGTAAACGGTTGCAGAATGATAGGAATTACATTCTGGACCGTGTTTCAGAAGTAACAAAGACAACTTTAAACCAAAAACTTTATTGGAAATTATAAACAAAAGCAATGGAGTAGGGTAGGTTTGGTAGAAGAGTAGAGAATCCAGAATGTCCCCATATCAAATTTCCCAGGCAGGTGGTGGAGTCTCTTGACCAAGACAACAGTAGAACTGTCTCTTTGCAGCCTCTCATTGGCAAGGATGGCACAGCTCTGATCAGACTTTGCACATGAGATCCTTGGTCCCGTGTTGTGTCCAGAAGGGTCACAGCCATGGTGTTGTAGGGGGAGGCAGTCTACTTGGACCTCTGCCTCATCTTTCGCCTCTTGCGCTTCAGCCTGCGCATACGCTTCTTTCTCCACTGGAAGAGACAACAGAGGGGCCGGTGTTAGATGTACCATTAGCTACTTTTACATAGTGACAAACTGTTTAAGTTAGCTAGAACAAATCACTGCACCCTGATCAATTTCAGAAGCTTGGTTGGCAACACCCATCTGGCATTTACAGCAAATTGCAGTCAATACAGTTCTACCAACATATGCTCAGGTCTAGAAGGGATATTTCCATCCTCCACATAATAAGGGACTGTGACTGAAAATATGTCAACAAGCTAGCTACAATTGCACAATAGTTGCCTACAGCAATGAGCCAGGACATGTGATACTCAACACATGTCCACATGTTGACTACAGAATTAGATTACTTGGTGACAAGTATATTTCTATGGTTTGTCTGCAGTTAGCTACTTGGCTAGCTAGTTCCATTGGCCAACATAACTAATGTTAAGGCTTTGGCTATACGAACGAGTGCGCTCGCATACTCCCTTAGAAAGAACTTAACTTCTTATGGCTGGGTGGCAGTATTGAGTAGCTTGGATGAATAAGGTGCCCAGAGTAAACTGTCTGCTACTCAGGCCCTGAAGCTAAGATATGCATATTATTAGTAGATTTAGATAGAAAACACTGAAGTTTCTAAAATTGTTTGATTGATGTCTGTGAGTATAACAGAACTCATGACAGGCAAAAAGCTGAGAGAAAAAATAAAAAACAGGAAGTGGGAAATCTGAGGTTTGTAGTTTTTCAAGTCTTGGCCTATCCAATATACAGTGTCTGTGGGGTCATATTGCACTTCCTAAGGCTTCCACTAGATGTCAACAGTCTTTTGAACCTTGTTTGAGGCTTCTACTGTGAAGTGGGGGAGAATAAGAGCTGATTGAGTGAGTGGTCTGCCAGATGGGCATGAGCTTCAGTCATGCGCACGCCCGTGAGAGGTAGCTGAGTTCCATTGCATTTCTAAAGACAAAAAGGAATCCTCCGGTTGAAATCTTATTGAAGATTTATGATAAAAACATCCTAAAGAATGATTCTATACATCGTTTGACATGTTTCTACGAACTGTAATGGAATTTTTTGAGTTTGTCTGGCCTGCGCACCGTGAATTTGGATTTGTGAACTGGAGGCGCAAACAGAGGTATTTGGACATAAAGGATGGCCTTTATCGAACAAAAAACATTTGTGGAACTGTGATTCCTGGGAGTGTAATCTGATGAAGAGCAAAGAAAGGTAAGTGAATATTTATAATGCTATTTCTGACTTCTGTTGACCCCAACATGGCGGATATGTATGGCTTGTTTTTGTGTCTGAGCGCCGTACTCAGATTATTGCATGGTGTGCTTTTTCGGTAAAGCTTTTTGAAATCTGACACAGCGGTTGCATTAAGGAGAAGTTTATCTAAAGTTCCATGCATAACACTTGTATTTTCATCAACATTTATGTTGAGTATTTCTGTAAATTGATGTGGCTCTCTGCAAAATCACCGGCTGTTTTGGAAGCAAAACATTACTGAACATAATGCGCCAATGTAAACAGATTTTTGGATATAAATATGAACTTTATCGAGCAAAACATACATGTATTGTGTAACATGAAGTCCTATGAGTGTCATCTGATGAAGATCAAAGGTTAGTGATTAATTCTCTTCCTGCTTTTTGGCTGTGTTTATCTGTGACTAGGCGCTGACCTAACAATCGTTTAGTGCTTTCGCTGTAAAGCATTTTTGAAATCGGACACTGGTGGGATTAACAAGTTTCTTTGTCAATCTTGACACAATAGCCAGTAAACTTCCTAAAAATAGCCCGAATTTACAATGACGGCCTACCCCGGACGACGCTTGGCCAGTTGTGAGCAGCCCTATGGGACTCCCAATCACTGCAGTTGTGACAGCCTGGAATTTAACTAGGATCTGTAATGATGCCTCTAGCCAAAAAGATCATCAAGGACAACAAAGCCAGTGCCTGTTCACCACGCTACTATGAGTGAGGTGAGGTCAGTACAGGTGCATCAAAGCTGGGACAGAGTGACTGAAAAACAGCTCCTCTCAAGCCCAACAGACTTAAACAGCCATCACTAAGAGGCTGCTGCCAACATAGACTTGGCCACTAATAAATGGATCATTAGTCAATTTAATAAATCACATTTTATTGGTCACATGTAAGATATGTAAACATTTACTGTATTAGTCAACTCATATGTATATACACTTTATACCATCTATTGCATCATGCCGCTCTGTCATTACTCATCTATATATTCTTATTCCACTATTTTACTTAGATTTGGGTGATTTAGGTAGGTGTGGAATTGTTAGGTATTACTGCACTGTCGGAAATAGAAGCACAAGCATTTCGCTACACTCGCCAATAACATATGTTAACCATGTGTATGTGACCAGTAGTCTATCGTAGAATGACAAAACACTTCATTGCAGAAGCCCTAATTTTTCAAACGTCTACCATTTAATTGTATTAGAACTTACTACAAGCCTACGCACCGAACTCGATAATCAATCCATTTAAAATATGTAGCAGGTGGCTAGCTACATTTCAAATGTGTGCAGTTATGTCGCAGTTAAGTTAGCAGGCTAGCTAGCCAAGTAACTTAAAGCTAACAAGCGTAGCAACAAGGAAGATGCCTACAAATCAATCGTTTCGAGGGGATAAAATGTACCTTTGCCCTCATGTCGTGGAGTAGTGTCTGTAAAGCAAAGGGAGAGAAAGGTTGATCAGTTGGATGCCTTTTAATTACATTGGATTACTTTGGATGCATATGCGAAAACACAAAACGTGTCGGGTTCTGTATTGAACTTACCTCTACCAGATGGCACCGTCTCCAAGAAGAGCGCTACTAGCGTTCGATCGGTTATTTATACACTGAAATTACGTCATCACTGTTGGACGCTCATACATTCTGGGATATGTAGATTTCATAAATCATGGGCTGTGTTCGAATACCCATACTAACATACTGTATACTTGAGTATATACTACTAATACTACTACTAATATACTACTAATGAGTATATACTACATGCTATAAGTTCATTTTTGTATTATGGAAACGAAGGTTATCCTTTCAGTTGAGCATACTAGCGCTACGCCTATCTACCGGAAGTTGATTATGTTGCTATGCAACGTCTTGCTAGCGTAACAAATATTTTTTTTAAGTTTGCACAAATCTTTATTTAACTTGTTGTAAATAACAGTAACATGCAAAACATAAACACAACATAACATAACAGCCAGAGGGAATCCAAAGAAATTAGAGAAAAATAAAAAAAACTATTATATCAAATCAAATACAGACATATATCGAATACATTTTTTTGACATATTGTTTTGTATACGTTTTAAAGATTCTACGTACTGTTCCAAATCAGATAAAAAAATTAAGAAAAGGGGCTTTTTCTTCATAAATTTTGATTTGTGGATGAAAGATTTTCCTAATAAAATAAAGAGATTTATGACATACTCACGTTCAATTGTGGAATCAGTGTAGTAAAATAATATGTCAAACTTAGTAATATCAATGGTTGTATGCAATTTGCGGCTAAGATATAGTTTTACATCAGTCCAAAACACTTCACTATATAAACAATTACAGAATAAGTGTTCAATAGATTCAGTTTCTAGTTCACAAAAACTGCATTCACTGGTAACGTCAAATATATATTTAGAAATTAAGCTATTACACGGATAGCATCTATGGATTATCTTAAAGGAGATCTCCTTTACTTTATTGGTCACCATAAATCTGTGTGGAGTGAGCCAAGCACGGCGCCAGTTTACATCAAACGATGAAGCCCAACAAAATATCGCAGAGGGAATAGACTTCCTGTAGAAAATATCCCTTATTAAACGATTGTTGAATTTCGTATCTAGTAGACCAATGCCATTCAACTGAATATCGCTTACAATCGGAGATATTCCAAAATATGCATTATTCTGAAGTAAAGTTTTTATCCCACTAGGTATAGCTTTAATAACAGTGTCATATTCCTTGCTTGAAACCTCAAAGTTGTATATTTCCATAAATTCTCTCCGTGTAAATAGATTCCCACTGTTATTAACCAATTGGCTGACAAGAACAATGTTTTTCGAGAACCATTTATGGTTAAATAACATCTTATTTCTATGTAATATTGACCCATTGTTCCAAATAAAACATTTATGAGGTGAAAAGTTGTGTTTATACAACAAAGCCCAGCACATTAAAGCCTGCTTGTGAAAAACCGCCAGTTTCACAGGAATTTTACCCACAATATATGGACATTGTAGTAAAAAATTAAGCCCGCCGAACTTCTGAAAAACAAAATGAGGTATAATATTCCAGAAGCTATGAGGATTTTTTATATACCTTTTAATCCAGTTGACCTTTGATATCTGATTGAAGAGAGTGAAATCTAAGACATTTAGACCGCCATCACAAACCCTGTTGGTGATAACATCTCTTTTTATCTTATGTGGCTTGTTTGTCCATATGAAGTTGTACAAAAGCCTATCTAAGGTACAGCAAGTGGATTTGGGAATGTCAATAGATAGCCCCTCAGCTTTGGATAAAAGCACCCTTCGTTGAAGACTTAAATCCCTCCCTAACCATGAGGATAATTTTTTTTTGACAGATTCAGTTACAGGGTTCAAATTAAGATCATTCATAGCCTTAAGATTTTTGGTGATCTTTACACCGAGGTAGGTTACAGTATCTTTTTCAGAGATGTTACAATCTGCTGGGTTGACAGCTCCTTTCACAACAAACAACTCACATTTGGAAAGATTTAAAGTCAAGCCTGAGATTTTGGAGAACTGCTTCACGATATCCAATGCTAATCTAGCTTGAGATACATTTTTCAAAAAAAGTGAGGTGTCATCCGCCAGTTGGGATATCTTGATCTCTCTGGACTGGAATGTAATGCCTTCAAATGGACTTTTATGAACTAATGAGCATAACATTTGAGAAACTAACAAAAATAAAAAAGGTGAAATTGGACAACCTTGTCGTATTCCTTTGTAAATGTTAAATCTTGAGGATGTTCCATGACAGAGTTTGATACAGCTATTGCCACCATTATACAGAGTTCTAATAGCATCAACAAAGAAACTACCAAATTTCAAATGCTTAAGACAATCAAAGATAAAATTGTGACTTACTGTATCAAATGCTTTCTGAAAATCCAGAAATAGGATAACAGGGAAGTCATCTAATAGATCACGATACTCAACCAAGTCTAATATCAGCCTCAGATTATTAGATATATGGCGCCCTTTCATAAACCCTGATTGACATTCATCAATCAGATCATTTAAGCAAGACTTTAACCTTTAAATGGTGTTCATTGCGTGTTCAATGGTGTTCATTGCGTGTATACTTCGTATTTTGGCGAATGTAGTTCGACATGGCCAACGATCAAGAAAGCATGAAAGGAGGGAAAGGATGCTTACTTTCAGAAATCCATATTAATCCCTAAAATCTCACCAGAAGGAACAGATTGATGGATTCGGCCATGGTATTCACATTTTCCTTGTATTGATTAACGTTACCTAACAAACATCACCTCAATTTATTAGTTTGTTCTTGTATGACCAGAAGGCCTATTTTGTTTACAAACTTACGAAGAAGACTGAAAGTTGTATTTATTTTTTATGTATACAGTAACTAAGATACTGTTTTAAAGGGCATACAGGTCTGCTCTGACTTTACACGGTAGTTTTTCTATTTAGTTATTAGTACTTATTTCCAAGTTGCAAAAGGTCTTAGGAACATGTATATGTAAAACATTTTTTGATACAAATTTTTATGATCAGTTTTCATATGCACTTAAAATAGTAGGTACACTTTTATTTAAATTATTATTTGGTATTTTATTTCTCAGAATAGTTCCTGATTACACTAAAGAGGGTTTTTAGTCTCTCCTACTACAAAGAACCCTTGGTTTGGTCTTGAACATAATTTTCTGTTGAGTTGAATTTAAAAAGCCGGATAACATCTTGCTCAGAGTTTATGGAATAAGCTATTTTCACTTTTAAGTTGACTTAAATGGTGCAGATCTCGGTTCCTTATCGCTTACTTTCACTGCTCCTACGTTTTTGACTCATCCTACTACAGTTTATTCTTTTATATTATCTTTGTTGTTTTGTCTTCGCATACAGTTTCTCTTAATGCTACGGGGTTATGAAACAATGTGAAGCGCAAGGCCTTATTTTTATTTGCTAAACAGATTTAGCTTTTTTCAAGTCTCACTCAATTTCGGCTGATGCCAACTTCTGGAGGTCACAGTGCGGCAACGATATTTGGCTTTCCCATGGATCTGAACGCTCCGCTGGTGTCACTACAATAAAAAATACCTTTGGTGGTAATATTCTACACTCGGAATGTGACCCCTTTGGTCACTTTATTTGTATTGTGATCATGTTACAATGACATTACACTCATTACTGTAAACTTCTATGGGTACAACACCAAACATGAGAAGGATGATTTGCTTGAATCTATAGAGAAACATATACTTCATTGGTTATTTACATTTCCGAATTAGTTATTATTGATAGGAGGGGACTTTAACATTACTATAGATCATTATATTATTATATTACTATAGATAATTCAACTGATAGATGGCCACCAGGTAGGCCAACCAATCAGAATTTGGGTTTAATACTTTTTATGGAAAAGTTTGATCTTACTGATATATGGAGAGAGAGGTTTCCGGCCGACAGATCATTCACTTGGAGAAACAAAACAGGTTCCAGACAATCCAGAATAGATTTTTGGCTTATATCCAAATGTATTGACAGTGAGTGTGTTACTACAAATATTTGTACTACTCCCCTCACAGACCATAGGGCCATTTACATTGATATCAAAATATTTACCCCCGATACTAACCTTGGTAGAACATCCTACTGGAAGCTAAATAGCTCGTTATAAAATAATGATATAGTTAAGTTTGTGGTTAAAGATCTACTTACACACTTTTGGGAAAGGGCTTGTGAAGGAAAATCATATTACAAGAACTGGGAGCTCTTTAAATTTGAGGTGTCCAAATACCTTAAAAAATATGGTAGTAATCTTGCTAAGACCAGAAGAGCTGAGGAGGAAAAGGTGATCATTAAGATACCTTCCCTTTCTCAGAGGTCCCCAGCCAGCCTCTCAGGGGAGGAGAAGATGGAACTGATTGAGTTACAAAATAAACTGGATAATATATAGAGATTAAGTAAACTGGATAATATATAGAGATTAAAAGCCGAAGGAGCCTTTATTAGATCTAGGGAAAAATGGATTGAGGAGGGAGAACAGAATTCATCCTATTTCTTTAGACTTGAGAAATTTCACTCTACAAATAACACTATCCATAAGTTAAACGTTGATGGTGTTATTACAGATGACCAAAAATTAATTGCTAAATACTGTAGCAATTTTTACAGAAAATGTTATAGATCTACGTACTGTCAGGAATCCACAGCTATGTTTTTGACTCATTGAATAATGTTCACTCTATCAGTGACATAGAATCTAAACAGTGTGATGAACCCATCAAAGTTATATTATAGAATCTATCAAACATCTAAAGAACAATAAATCACCAGGTGTTGATGGAATTACATCAGAATTTTACTAATTATTTTCAGATTTTTTATTTTAAGTCTTTTTAGAAAGTATTACAAACAATGTTCTCCCTCCTACAATGAGTCCGGGTTAACAACACTGATACCTAAGCCTAAAAAATAAGTGCTGCTCATCGATAACTGGCATCCAATTTGTCTTCTTAATAATGACTAAGATATTAGCCTTACTACTTGCAAAAATAATGAAAGAGGTCCTGGATGCAATCATTGATGAAGCAGACATATTTCTAACAATATCAGACTAGTATTAGACATACTTGACTACTCAGACCTAATAACCGAGGATAGCTTCATATTATTTTTAGATTTTTATAAAGCATTTGACACACTAGAGCATCAGTTCCTCTTCCACTCCCTTGAGAGACTTGGCTTTGGGGATTTTTTCTGTAAGGCTATGAAAACTCTATACAAATGGTAACAGCTCTATCAAGTTGAAATATGGCACCTCACCTAGATTTGAGTTAAAGAGAGGAATTAGGCAAGTTTGTCTTATCTCTCCGTACCTGTTTTTATTGATCATCCAACTTCTTACAAATTCTTTAAATAATAGTCCTGTACAAGGTATTCCATAGCTGGTAAAGAAATTATTATAAGCCAGCTGGCTGACAATACTACACTTTTTCTGAAAGACGCTAACCAAATTCCCATATCGATCAATGTGATACAATCCTTTTCCAAAGCGTCTGGTCTATATCTTAACATTAATAAATGTGAACACATGGCTGCCAAAGATTGTGTGACACCTTCATATTATGGTATTCCAGTAAAAGAAGAACTTACATATTTAGGCATAACCATTACAAAGGATCAGAAGTCTAGAGGCTTACTAAATTTTAACCCTCTTATTAAAAAACCCAGAAGAAGCTAAATCAATGGCTACAGAGGGACTTATCTTTTAAAGGAAGAGACCTTCAGCCTTGGTTATTAGGAATCTCTAGAACAACATATGGCGCTCTATCTTTATACCTTGATGGTAAAATAAGCAAGGAGATAGACCAGATGCTTTTCAACTTTCTGTGGAGAAACTACCCATTACATTAGGAAAACTGTTGTAATGAATGGTGGGCTGAATTTTCTGGACTTTACTACCTTACCTTTACTACCACTTCTATGTGGAATTTTATTCCTCATCATGTCTTCTCTACTTTCGGTGGCCTTAACTTCATGTTGGTTTGCAATTATAATATTGACAAAATTCCAGTGAAACTTTCTGCTTTTCATTGGCAGGTTTTCTTGTCTTGGTCCTTAATTTATAAGCATAATTTTTCTCCATACAGTTATTATATATGGAATAATCGGGATATATTGTATAAAAATACTTCTTTGTTTTTAGAATATTGGTTCCGAAAATAATATCCTATTGGTGAGCCAACTGGTAAATGCAGAGGGTCTTTTACTTAGTTATAAGGAATTCTTATCACTTTACAAGGTCCCTGTAACACCTAAAGATTTTGCAATTGTTTTAGATGCCATTCCTTCAGGTGTTGCTTTATTATTCAGGAACGTGTCAAGACCTGACCCTCAGAACCTACCTTCCATTGACCCTGTTGACTCATCAGTAGGAAAGATTTGTTTCTCTTTTGGTCCATTCAACAACAGAGCGATACGAACCTTGTTCCAGCAGGATGTTGTATCTATACCTTATGTCATGCCTTATTTGAATGGATTTATTGATAATATCTGTTGGGAAAAAGTTTGGATGTTGCCACACACATACCTACTTGTTAACAAAATTAAGGAAGTTTCCTTTAAAATTATTCATAAATATTATCCTGCCAACCACTATATGAAGAAGTTTAAGGAAAACATCAACTCAAATTGTTCCTTTTGTAATGACCACCCAGAAACAGTGTTGCATCTTTTTGACATTGTATTCATGTAAGAAAACTGTGGCAAGACATCAGTAGATTTATAATTGAACACATTTATGAAGATCTTACACTATTGTGGAGAGATGTACGGCTTGGATTCTTTACCTATGATAGAAATAAGCTGAAACATTTTTATGTAATTAATTTCATTATTCTTTTGGCCATATTTCATATTCACAAATGTACATTTACAAACAAAACACCACATTTTCTTACCTTACAAAAATAAAGTGAACTGTATTTTAAGACAATTAAATACTCTACTAACAAAAAAGCTGTTAGAATTATAAGTGTATGTATGTCCCTTAAGGTCCTTGTGTAATGTGATATTGTACCCCCTAACCCAATTGTCCATTGTATATTATTTATATATACTTGTGTTCCCACATGTGCTTCCTGTATTGATTTGTTGTTAATAAAAAAAAATAGTACAACATCCGGGAACTTTTGGCATACTAACTCTATCCATACTATGATCAATAAGCATACTACATATTCAATTTAGTCACAAATAGTACGGTTAGTATGAGTATTCGAACACAGCTATGGACTGTCCCAAGACTTGGGGAAAATCTCAATTGAATACTCCTCGCGTCCTCTCTCCTCAAAACCCATTAGAGGAGAAAGTCAGATGGGAGGGACTTCTGGATTTCTCAATCCATCAGGTTTTGAGAAGAAGGAGGGGAGGAGAATGCAATTGAGGCTAGATAAATCAATTATTTATTAAAGGCCGACTGCATTTCCTGATTTGGCATTGTATTAAATTGGGTCATGCTAGCGTCATGACTGAATTCAAACATGAGTTGTTTTCGGGTGTGGTTTGATATGGGTGTATGGAGCGAGATAGCTGCCAAAAGGTTTAACATGCGTATCGTTAGGATAGTAAGAAAATCCATACGTAAATTG
The DNA here is from genome assembly GCF_901001165.1 of Salmo trutta. Classification (NCBI taxonomy): domain Eukaryota; kingdom Metazoa; phylum Chordata; class Actinopteri; order Salmoniformes; family Salmonidae; genus Salmo; species Salmo trutta. Next base: position 12,932,852 of record NC_042984.1, on the reverse strand, counting down.
TTAGGATCTTAAGAAAAGCCATGCATGAAACGTAAACGTTAAATTAGATCTGTAAACGTAGAAACCCTATGTTATGACAATGAATGAACATTTACCTTATGTCTCCCTTTACTCGGTTACAGATCTTCTTTATGTGTACAAACTTTTTTCAGTAATGTGGCATCTGCAATAGACATGAACGAATGTAGCTAGTCGAAGTTAGCTCATCAAGTCAAGCAACTCGAGCCCAGCTTCCAGTTTCAATTCCAAAATAAAAGTTTAGAACTTGTTTTAGAACTGCATTCAATAGTGACGTTATACCAGTAGATGGCGTAGTATAGGCTTGGGCCTTTAGCAAATTACTTGTGTGAGAATGATAAAGACAGAAGAGCCTTGTCTAGAATAACCGCTTAAGCTGCAAAATAGAAAGTTGATATGATTTAGGCTTATTCTGCTATCTAAATATGCCATGCTGTTGTGTGTTATTTACTGTGGTGATCATGTAACCTAATGAATCACACTTTTTCCAGTATTTGAGAGCATGGACTGTAGGCCTTTTATATTAGGCATTTTGACAGTTGTATTAGTGAATTCCACTCTGTATGTAGGCTTGTTATATCCATTTGCATTGCACAACCCATCACGCAGAGGCTATATCCATATTAATAAATGAGACAAAACAAAACATTGGTTAAGTCTTGGCTATAACCTGAGCAAAACAGTCTTGACCAATGGGACCCCATGGCTATCTATAGCCTATTCTTATTGCCAGATCTGTCTTCCGTATCAGCCACTGCATGTGCTTCTTCAACAATTGAGTTAAACAATTATTTATAGGCTATATTTAGAGGCCTGTGAGCTAGGATCTGTTTTTAAGGGGAGCCCTCTAGTAAAAACCAAATAAACTCAGCAAAAAAAGAAACGTCCTCTCACTGTCAACTGCGTTTATTTTCTGCAAACTTAACATGTGTAAATAACAGTCACAGTCAGTATCTGGTGTGGCCACCAGCTGCATTAAGTACTGCGGTGCAGCTCCTCATCATAAACTGTACCAGATTTGCCAGTTCTTGCTGTGAGATGTTACCCCATTCTTCCACCAAGGCACCTGCAAGTCCCGAACATTTCTGGGGGGGAATGGCCGTAGCCCTCACCCTTCAATTCAACAGGTCCCAGACGTGCTCAATGGGATTGAGATCCGGGCTCTTCGCTGGCCATGGCAGAACACTGATATTCCTGTCTTGCAGGAAATCACTCACAGAACGAGCAGTATGGCTGGTGGCATTGTCATGCTGGAGGGTCATGTCAGGATGAGCCTGCAGGAAGGGTACGACATGAGAGAGGAGGATGTCTTCCCTGTAACGCACAGCGTTGAGATTGCCTGCAATGACAACAAGCTCAGTCCGATGATGCTGTGACACACCGCCCCAGACCATGACGGACCCTCCACCTCCAAATCAATCCCGCTCCAGAGTACAAGCCTCGGTGTAACGCTCATTCCTTCGACAATAAACGCGAATCCGACCATCACCCCTGGTGAGACAAAACCGCGACTCGTCAGTGAAGAGCACTTTTTGCCAGTCCTGTCTGGTCCAGCGACAGTGGGTTTGTTCCCATAGGCGATGTTGTTGCCGGTGGAGTCTGGTGAGGACCTGCCTTACAACAGGACTACAAGCCCTCAGTCCAGCCTCTCTCAGCCTATTGCGGACAGTCTGAGCACTGATGGAGGGATTGTGCGTTCCTGGTGTAACTCGGGCAGTTGTTGTTGCCATCCTATACCTGTCCTGCAGGTGTGATGTTCCGATGTATCGATCCTGCGCAGGTGTTGTTACACGTGGTCTGCCACTGCGAGGACATTCAGCTGTCCGTCCTGTCTCCCTGAGCGCTGTCTTGGGCGTCTCACAGTACGGACATTGCAATTTATTGCCCTGGCCACATCTGCAGTCCTCATGCCTCCTTGCAGCATGCCTAAGGCACATTCATGCAGATGAGCAGGGACCCTGGGCATCTTTCTTTTGGTGGTTTTCAGAGTCAGTAGAAAGGCCTCTTTAGTGTCCTAAGTTTTCATAACTGTGACCTTAATTTCCTACCGTCTTTAAGCTGTTAGTGTCTTAATTACTGTTCCACAGGTGCATGTTCATTCATTTTTTATGGTTCATTGAACAAGCATGGGAAACAGTGTTTAAACCCTTTACAATGAAGATCTGTGAAGTTATTTGGATTTTTACAAATTATCTTTGAAAGACACGGTCCTGAAAAAGGGATGTTTTTGTTGTTGCTTAGTTTAATTGTAAAATTATTCTGCAAGACACCAGTACCCAAAATGATAGCCTAAATTGCAATGTCTACAAGTTGGAGGCCTATTTTTTTCATTTGGATAGGCCTAAATTAAACATTGAATTATTAAAGTGATAGTCTAAAGAACTTTGGAGAATTTTAATGGATAACACTGTTCTATTCTCTTTGATTTGGTTCCTGTCGCAACTCAGACAAATGACTGAATAGATGACATATTGACTGACAATTGAATGAAGGATGAATTACATGTTAAAATATGTTGGAAGGACGACTTGCATGCTCTTCACTTTATTTGGCTAGAAGGCAAATAAGCCTACATTAGGATGATTCTAAATGCTTTGGCAAGATGGAGTGATGAAATAAATGTCTAAATATTCTATAACAAAAATATTTTAGGTGGCAAAGACTCCGGTGGTCATACATAATACACCAAACAGCCATTATTGTTCTACGCTTCATTATTCCTGGTAGATACTACTGGTTATGAATCATTATTCCTGGTAGATACTACTGGTTATGATTGCAGACAGAGTCCAGAGAATGGGATGGTGCAATAGTGAATTAGTCATATTTTTGATAAGGTGTATGCATGGGGATGTCCACATCACCCAGAGATATGTCCATGTTGTAGAGATACACCTAGCAGACTGAAACTTCACTGTTGAAGTCATAATACAGCTAGTGCTATCTAGACTTGCGCTGGCAAACAAATCCCTTACATTTGCTACCTAATGTGAAGTAAACTCAACTGAGGAGCAATAGAGAATGGAGACTTTTAACTAGAAAATGTGCAGGATACCTCTCCGGTTTCCTTGACTTCCGATTTTGTTTATACTGCGTTTTGCCTGTTCGTGTAGCACTCCTCACAGGCCGTTTGGCGCACATTTTTTGGGTTGGTGAGATAAAACTGCCAAAACTCTGAAAGATATTATTGTACGTCATAATTGCAACACAAGATTTGTTGAAGCCAAAAATGTTTGTCCGTAATTGTAAAATGGTGTTTGTATGTTAACAGAGGAAATTTCAAAGTTTCACGCATGGCTTTTCTAACGATCCTAACAATTTACGTATAGATTTTCTTACGATCCTAACGATACAAACATTCAACCTTTGGCAGGTAGTTTAGTTTAGTTCAGTTTATTAATTCGACCATTAAAAAATAAAAAAAAGCACACATAAAACTTGAAAAATCCATACACGCACAGTAATAAAATCATCGAGGATAACCTAAGGAACTAGGCTGTAGTAGTACTATCAAAAACAAACAAAACAGTATTGGACTGAACATCAGGGGGGGAGATGGTATATGAAAAAGCAGAGGTTGCCAATGAATTCAACTCTTTTTTTACTTTTGTTGCCAGCAAGCTGGTTAGCAGGCTGCCCACCAGTTCTGGTTTGTATGGAAGCAACCAAGTCAAGAAGTATTATGTGGAGTTAGGGGTTCAGCCAAGCTCTTTTTCTTTTCCAAAGGTAGCAACAGCCAAAATAGTCAGTATGCTGACAGAGCTTAAATGCTCCAAAGCCACAGCCCTGGACAATATTCCTGCAAGGTTTCTTATAGATTCTGCTGAGCAAATTGACCCTCTCGCTCCATATGGGTGTCTTTTTTGTGTGTTTGCAGGTGGGAAGAGTTAATGGTGCTTTCAAGATAACTGGGAACTCTGAAAAATATGAGGTCAAATCATGATGTCTGTGATCTTCAGGTCGGAAAGTCAGCTCTAGAATAAGGCACGTGTACCCAAGTTGGAATTCCGAGTTGGAAGACTGTTCAAAACAATTTTTCCCAGTCGGAGCTTGTTTTTCTTCTCCAGAGTACCCAGTTGTTTTGAACGCACTGAAGTCGGAGATTTCCGAGCTCCTAGTTGTTTTGAACGCGGCATATGCCCCGTTTACATCATGACGTATTTCGTTACGCCTTACGTCATCGTCACTGAGTTTTCCCCCACGCAAGATGTTCTATCTGTGCCTATGCTGAATGGACAAGTGTAGTGTTTGTTATGCAAGATGGAGGGAGAGCCTCAGAGATCACATTTATTTTAGATTGTAAAATAAGACCTTTTCATTCAAGACAGGGCAAATATATTTTTGTTTAGTTACTTTTCCCCTCAACTTGTTTCTGTAACATTGCTGGCTAATTTGTCCTGGGATATAATCATTGGGTTGTTATTTGACCTGAAATGCACAAGGTCTTCTACTCCAACAATTAATCCACAGATAACAGGGTAACCCGACTTTGTTTCTAGTAATCTCTCCTACTTCAAGCTTCTTCTTCTTTGGACTTTATGTTGCAGTTGGCAACCAACTTTAAGATGCATTACCACCACTGACTGTAGTGTGGGACTCAGCTCATCTTTCAACCACCCATGTGGGTATATGCTCCTAAAAACCAATGAGATCGGAGAGGTATGATTTGCAGCATGTCAAGCATAAAATAGAACGCTCGAGCAGTGTTGGTGCACTGATCGAGTAACATGTATGTGTACATTTATTTGGCAGCCCACGCGATGGGAGCGGTGTGGTCAGCACGTTAGCTGATTGTAGTGGAATGACCGATGGATCTTACTCATAGAATTATATGAAGATATTTACATTTCAGTCAAGTATGCAAATAAAATGTTTAGAAATTGTTGAAATGGGTTGTAATTCTGACATGCTTTGCTAATGACAATTTCAGAGGCCTTCCAAAATACCACATTTTATTGGGAGGACCTCTATAACTTCCTAAATAGGAACTTTTGTAGAATTCTATCCATACACATTTACAATACAAGAGAGGATACATTTCCTTCTTGAGAACAAACTTTAAATAATCAACCTAGTCAGAAACATTTCCACAATGATCTCTCCCTCTGTCCTATTCAGAAAGAAACCCCCACAGGAAGCAGTGGTGCAGCAGTTGGCTAGTCCTTTGGTCAGTTGCCTCATACCCAAATTCAATAATGGAGTTATTTGATGCCACCGTGGCAATGTTTCTAATCTAGATGATTCAAAAATAGCCTCAAACTTATTTTACAATAAAGTATCATATTAAACAGCTACGGAAAGATGTAAACAGTGACTAATATAGGTGTAACTCATTGAGAGCCGTGGCAGTACCAGTGTATTAACTGATATGGTCATATACGTAAATCATTTAATGGTCATATTTAAACCTTTCATACTTGGGCTTAACAGAGAATGTTTTTTTTTTCCCCTTCCTTGCGTGGTGCATACAGACCCTTATCCAATTCCCTGTTCTAAAAATCAATTTAATGTCGTCCTGTTAGGGGATATCTCCATGGAAACTGACGTTAAGCAGTTAGTTGCAGTTGAGAAGAGAAACAGCTAGGTATGACCCTAGGGAATCTGCTAATGTACATAACGATTCAAGTCAACGTAGTCAGCCGCCATTTGCTAGCATGGCTGTTTATAAGGTCCGCCACGTTTATAGGTTTAATGATAAGGGTTAAGTTATTACACATTTCCTTCCCAAATAGACACTTGAATTTAAAAGACACAACTGCATGGTTATGACCGCGAAGGTTTTCCTTCAGAAAAATCATTGGCGCAGTGCAATTGTATCACACCCTCAACTGTCCTGCTTTGCTTTCATATATCATTTCATTATTCACTGCTGAATTTCATTACAGTACCAAGGCTCAATGACTGGATGGTATAAACATGTCTGCCACAGAGTCTACTCAGGAAAATGCCCTTGTTCTACTCAATAGCCCTTCTGAGTCACTTAGTGGTTACTATCATAGGGAGAACCCTGCTGTCTCAAGAACAGTGAGATTGAAATGGGATGTGACAGAATTTGAATTTAGCAGTGAGCAGCACCATCCCCAGTACAGTCTGACATCAGTTAACATTTGGAGGAGGAGGTTTCCATCACTAGGCTGAGCTGTGAGGCGGGCGTCTCAGGACAGGAGCTCATGATGGAAGGTCTTGACATCTGTTCTGTGGGTTGGTCAGTTATCAAAAGCCTCAGTATTATTGGGAGACGAAGACTGGGTTAGGGGGTGGGAGGTCCTATTCTGCAGCGTCGGTCTCTTTAACCTCCGGCGCTGTCTGTCCTGGTGCCGTTTCGGTTTCCACAGTCTTTGAAGCCTTGTCACAAGGGGGGGAAAGTGTGGAGAGATTGAGGAAAAACTGACAGAACGTGTCTTTACAGTCACATTAACGTTTATGTACTAAAACAAGGAAATCCCACTGAGGTGAAAATACCTCTTTCCCAAGGGAGACCTGGAAATATTTACATTAAATAGTAGGGGATACCTAGTCAGTTGCACAACTGAATGCATTCAACCGAAATGAGTCTTCCGCATTTAACCCCACCCCTCTGAATCAGAGGTGCGGGGGGCTGCCTTAACATCCATGTCATAGTCGCATGGGAGCAGTTGTTTGGGGTTAACTGCCTTGCTCAAAAGGCAGATTTTTCTACCATGTCGGCTCGGGGATTCGAACTAGCGACCTTTCGGTTAGCCTACCTTCTTTTTCTTCTTCTTCTGCGTCTTGCGGCTCGCTGAGCTTTGGAGCAAGGCCTGAAAAAAAGGTTGGTTTTTGAGAACACAAATCAACCATGTCAGCTTAGTACATAGCGACTTCAGAAAAGCCAATAAAGCCAACCACAGTAATGATTTATCCTCATCCCTCCCTCCAGTGTACAAGGAACAGGTATGTGTATATTTAAATGTAACCTTTATTTAACTAGGCAAGTCAGGGGTATAACAGTCATGCTACAGTGGACGTGGAACTTGTGCCAAGCGTGAGGTGCTCCCATTAACTTCTATGAAACCGGAGTGCAAGCAGCACTATCTTTATGAATACGACACGCAGCACACACCCAAGAACACTTGATAAAGTGGTTTGCGCTCTGCTCACATTGGCAACAAGTTACAGGTCCAGTGTGGCAGATGAAAATCAAGGGTTTTCCCTAAGTCCTAGTGTAGCTCCACAGGAAGCAGTAGCCCATCGGTCTAGCTTTACCTTGAGATCCGCGTCCTCTACTTGGTGTTCAGACTGGTACAGCTCCTGCTCATACAGCCCTGTGGTGATGCGTAGGGGGCCGTTGGCCATCAGCAGAACAGTGAACTTGAACTGGGCGACAAACTCTCCTAGACTCACAGAAAAGAGCCATTAAACTTAGGCTTATAACAACTTGGTTATGCCACTTTCATTTTGTAGTGTACCGGTCAAGTGGTGAACTGAATCAATGAAGAAATATTTCATTTGCATGTCAAGCCACCTTCACATCCCTTACAGGATTATCTGACACAATTTCACAAAAAGTAATGTGCAGTACTTTAGAACAAATGCATAGCCTCTGTCTGGTTAGATCTACCAACTAACCTTCCTTCTCATGCAGAACGTTGAAGGGCTGCAGGAGCTCATGTTTGGCACACTCTACCACACCAAGCCTGGCCTTGCCCTCATCCTCAAACGCCCTGAGAGAGACAGAACGAGAGATCGAGGGAGAATATAAAAGAGAGATCCAAAACATCATTATATATCTAACAGGCATTAAAACTGAGGAAACAAAAATGAAGTTCAGTCTATTGGATCAAATAGTCTAATCGGGGGAAAATTATATGTGCCTTATTCAATTGATGAATTTGAATACCCTCTTCTTTCACAACTGTCATTGAAGGTGTTCTGGGTAAAAGTATATTAGTTTTAGGTAAAAGTCCTCTCCCTGCGGTAGACGTGCTACCTGAGAGTGAAAGGCATGGCATCGAAGCGTCTCTCCACCTCACTGAAGAAACTCCTGGATGTCTTCATCTTCAGGCCGTACTGCTTGTCTGGGTCCCTCTTGTAAATGGTGGTCCTCTGGCCTGCATCCTTCGCCTGGAGTAGAAGACATGGGAAGTTGGAGCAATGAACGGAAGGGGGTTTACAGCACATACAAAGTGATGACAGGAGATGCAAAATAGAGTAATTCAATGCATAGAAAAAAGATGTCCCCTCACTGTTTCGCTGTTCCTGAATGTGTGAACTTAAAAGATTCTAGTACAACCCAGCAAGGGGTGTGAGCCTCACGCAACTGGAATGTTGAGTGAATGTTTGTCCCTCACCTTGCCTTCTCCTGTGCTGATGAGCACATCCACAGCATACACCTCGTGTACCTCAAACTCTGCCTTCTCGTGGTCCTTCCTACACAACACCAACAGAGAGCGAGACAAGGCCATGAATAATTCAACAAAACTTTGTCCGCTAAGAGCAATTACCATTATACGACAAAGACGAGAAACAACATATGCATCTTACAAGTAATACCAAAACAAGCCAGATGTCTGACTAATATTAAAAATGTCACCTCTGCAGGTCCGTGGGGTTCTGAATGATGGTTTTCTCTCCGTCAATAACATGCTGCTTCAACTGATGGGACAGCATGCCTGAGGAGAGTGTGTAATATGACAAAAAGTCAAGGTATGTGATTTGGCAAGTTACCAGTACAAGACATAAGGGGTTGACTGTCGTGTATCAATGTGGCACCAACTAGATTAAATGAAAAGGAGGGACTCACCCTCTATGGCTGAGCATTTGAATGACTTGGCAATCTTGTTCCAGGCTTCTGTGACCTGTGAGTTCTGAATGAGAGAGAGAGACATTCAACCTAAATTGCTATAAATCCACTGATGGAAATACAATACTAAATATATTTGTTAGTCAAGCTTTTTTTATTTTTTACAGACTTGTCACTGCATCCCTTATAAGCCTGGTCCCTGCTCGGTTTGTGCTGTATAGCCAACTGCACCATGGGAGTTTGTTTTAAGAGCACAACCAGATCTGGTACTAGGCTAGTCCCCAACTGCCCACTCAGTAAAGCGCTAGCTAATCACTTCACCTGGTTTCCAGGCTTGACCAGTCTGAGGGCAGCCTCGGCACACAGGTGTGCTGCTTTAATAACGTCAGCCTTACGTCCTGTCAACGGAGCATCCTGATGGAGCCAAAACAGAGGATGAGAAGGTGAAATAACAAATGATTACATAGGAAAATACAAAAAAAAAAGTCAACATTACACACGTGTTGGACTTTCCTGTACTAGATGGCTGTCTACCTGAATCCTTAGTGTCTAACATTACGTGACATTGCACTATGCATGTAACGGTTGATGTGCTGTACATCCGTTAATGTATCTGTATGCTGGCATTCTGTATGACAGAACATATCAACATATGCACTCTTGCTAATGATCCCAACGGGGTCACTGCAAACAACCAAGTGCTACTACCTTGGTCACTCCCACCACAAAGCTGTGAGCCAGGTTTGAGATGAAGCCATCGACGTGCACCCCCAGGTCACTGCACAGGCAAAAACAACAAGCAGCACATGAAGGATAGGCAGAGACTCAAGACCATCAGACTGGCCCATGCACTGACATGGGAAGGGTAGTCCCCCAACAGTTGAACAGGGACAGCCATGCAGGTCCCATACAGAGAAGGTAAAGATTCAAAGAATAACAGTTGCCCATGAGCCAGTCGGCCATAAAAGTTGCAGACAGAGATATGTTGTTCCTACATTTTGATGAGGTCCCCGTCCTTCAGTGTGATCTCAGGGTCACTCTTCAGGGGAGAGAAGTGACACACGCAGTTGTTGACTGATACGCTGGTTGGGAACGCAATGCCTGAGGGAGGCAATAAGTAGACCTTTATTTACATTAATAAACTATGTAACTTTCTGCACAACAAAGAATACTAAGTGTTTTGATTCCTTGTGTCCGCTCTCCTCGCTTCCCTCTGTTTTGAAGATGCAAGGAGAGGTTATGAGTAAACGAGGAAAAGACATGATTCACCCAAACTCAACTTTTCTGCAATTAAAAACTACAAAACTCTAACAGCTACTTCACTCATGACTCATGTCAATGCAACTCATTGACTTAACCAATGAGATGAGGCCCATACCTTTCTTCAGATCCTTCTCCTTCCTGAAGACCTTTCCAGTTTCTGCCATGATGAAAGCATCTCCCGTCTCACAGAGGCTGACCACGGTCACCCCAGCCTTGGCAGCCTCCACCACAGCCTTCAGGGCCTCTGGAGTAGACAGGAAGAGACACAGGAGGACAGAACAAGAGGTTAGGTTGGTAAGCTTCAGGTATTAGGACCAGGGGAGGTGACTTCTCACTCAAAAGCTTTTACTAGTTTTAGGTCCCTTTGGTTCAGAGCGTCTGCTAAATGGGCAAATGGAATTGTCATCGAAGAGAAGTTCATTAAATCCCTTCCCAGGACCATTACGTGGGATCATCATAAATTCTCATGAACATACACTCCAGCCAGGTCTTCAATTTTGATACACAGAGAGTAAGTATAATATATGCACACAGAATATATATAGTAGCTATATCTGGATGCATAGGGAGTATAGCATAGATGCTGGCTATAGCTGTGTGTGGTACTGCGTTGCATGTCTGAGGCAATACATTGTCACTAAACTGACAGACGCTGAGGGCCCTTATGCCTATACGATGAGTGACCATCCATGGCTTCAGAGAACACAGTTCACTTGCTTCGGGTTCAAGATCATTGACATGCGCGAATACGTTAAGAGATGAGCGGTGATGACGACCTGTTTTAAATAGTAAGTTGGCAAACATGAGTTAAAATGAATCGTTGGTAACTAACTAGTTAACTAAAAGTAGAAAATAGTAGTTAATTAAATGTAACGGGATCGTAGCCAATTTATTCAGAAGGTAGTTTGCTAATCAGTTATGTTTACCAGTGACAACTTTCCGGGCAGTGCATATAACCTTAGCTAGCTAGTGAGCTAGCTAACGTAGCATTTAGATAGCAGTTAGCTACATAAGTGTATGCATAGACTAGTTTTAGAATTAGTTAGCAAAAATATGCTAACTCATGCTACGATACATCTACGAAACTATTGCTTAAGACAGCCACACGAGCCAAACGCTAGCCCCGAGGAGACAGTCATTAATGTATCGTTAGTTGCTAACACAGCACATGGCTTCATTGTGATAGCTGAGCTAGCGTTAGCACATTAGCCAGCAGACTGTCACGTCTAAACTCGTCAATATTCTATTAAAAACATGTTCATATTCACTTACGGTTGGCAATCTCGGCCCCCATCTTGTACTTGGTAACGACCAAGTCATCCGCGATGGTCTGCTCTTGTGGCTCGTCGTCTCCAGACATTTTTTTCGGTGGCTCTTTCGCCCTCAAAGTAACTTTTTTCCCGGGTGTCAGCTAGAGACTCTCTCCTCCTCCGCAGATCTTACACAGGCCCAACTCGCTGGAGATCCCGCGTCCTACGCAGAGTGCACGCTCAACGCCACATTTCATCAGCGCGTCACTGCACTGATCCTTGGTGTTAAAGTGGAACGGAAACACTTCAGGAAGTAAATCTAAGCAGATGTATTCAATCCATTTATACTAAACAACATTTTCCCTCCTGCCATTGACGCAACCATGACAATTTACAGTTAGTTAGCTGGCGGTCTAAACCCTAGTGTTTCCATTCACCATTAATATCTATGGCACTGACCGATAAACCTTTTTATCAGTAAATTAGACATTCTTCAGTAGTCATTAGATTTTGGCCTGGCATCATATTATCTGCATATCTACATAGCTATTATGACTAATTAAGAATAGTGTATACATATCTCTTGACTTGCTTGCGTCTCTCTCACACACACACACACTTATCACCCCTATACATATCTCCCTCTATCACTCCAGTATCCCTGCACATTGTAAACATGGTATTGGAACTGACCCTGTATATACAGTGCATTGAGAAAGAATTCAGAGCCCTTGACTTTTACCAAATTTGTTACGTTACAGCCTTATTCTAAAATGTATTAAATTGTTTTTTCCCCCCTCAATCTACACACAATACTCCATAATGACAAGGCATAAACAGGTTTGTAGATAAAAAAGAAACAAAGTAAATATCACATTTACATAAGCATTCAGACCCTTTACTCAGTACTTTGTTGAAGCTCCTTTGGCAGCGATTACAGCCTCAATTACCAAGGCCCTGACCAAGGCCCCTCTCCCCGGGCAGATAGCTCTAGGAAGGATCTTGGTGGTTCCAAACTTCTTCCATTTAAGAATAACGGAGGTCACTGTGTCCTTGCAGCGGGGACCTTCAATTCTGCAGGAAATGTTTTGGTACCTCGACACAATCCTGTCTCGGCGCACTACAAACAATTCCTTCAATCTCATGGCTTGGTTTTTGATCCAACATGCACTGTCAACTGTGGGACCTTATATAGACAGGTGTTTGCCTTTCCAAATCATGTCCAATCAATTGAATTTACCACAGGTGGACTCCAATCAAGCTGTAGAAACATCAAGGATGATCAATGGAAACAGGATGCACCTGAGCTCAATTTCGAGTCTCCTAGCAAAGGGTCTGAATATTTGTGTAAATACGGTATTTCTGTTTTTTATATTTAATACATTTGCCAAAAAATTTTAAAACCTGTTTTTGCTTTGTCATTATGGGGTATTATGTGTAGATTGATGACATTTTTTTATTTCATCCATTTTAGAATAAGGCTGTAACGCAACAAAATGTGGAAAAAAGTCAAGGGGTCTGAATACTTTCTGAATGCACTGTAGCGTACTTACTTCTTGTGTTCTTCATATTTATTTATTTTTCTTGTTCTACCTTATGTTATTTTTAGTACTAAATTGATATTGATTACTGCATTGTTGGATTTAGAGCGAGCAAGACAGGCATTTCACTGTACTTGTGCATGCAACATTAAAACTTGAAACACATACACACACACACACTTGTAATAACATAGTCAATACATGACTGAAATTCATCCATACAGTCATGTTCATCAAGAATACTTCATTTCATAGAGGAAACTATAAGCTACAAATGTACATTACATGGCAGACCTCACACCCAGGGAACCTTGAGGTTCTATCTATGTTGGTAAACTCAGCTTCACCAGGAAGTGTAACAAGTTGAAGTGCAAACACTGTGCAAATTTGATCCATTAGTGTGTGTACATTGGCCTCCTATTTCCACTTTATGTATCTATGCTTTGTGTATCTTTGTACATTCTATATGCTTTGTGTATCTTTGTACATTCTATATGCTTTGTGTATTTTTGTACATTCTATATGCTTTGTGTATCTTTGTACATTAAGATCTATGTGCATCTATTTCTCACTATTCTGTTTGCCTTTGACTTATTGATCCTCGCTCACAGCTTAGGCCATCCTTTGCTGTTGTTTAATATATAGCTGCCTGTTACATTTCTTAGACTGAGATGTCACTATAAACTGATAGATAACATTAATGTTACATAGCACATTTTGCAGATGTTTTTTTGGTCAATGTTTGTATGGATGATGTGTAAACCAACTGAGAATACATCCACCACATTATAAACAACACATTCAACAGTACTAAAAGAGTGTTACATTACTGGGTGAGCTGCACCACAGCCTGTTACATGATTCTATAAAACAAGTCTGGCTGTGTGCTTGGTCACGGTTGTTTTCTCAGTCCACCTCATTATGTGCACACAGCATCTGGCTTGAGGAACAGTCTGCTGTGCCAGTAGTCAGGGTTGTCAAACGATGTGTTGCTGCTCGGCTCTACCACTCCCACACCAGAGCACACTTTGATGTACCCCTCCACCCCCAGCCCGGCACACCTGCTACCCGCGCCCCCCTCCTCAGCCGTGGTGGCCCTCCCCTTCCCTGGGACTGGGAGGTTCTGGTACTCTGCCTCCTGGTGGTCCCCTCGCTGGGAGCCCCCTCCAAAGGCATGCATCTCCTCATATACCTCCACCTGGCTGTCTACCACTGCTGTGAAACCATCTGGCCTGGGGTTGGGATTTTGGCTGGGGCTGGGGCTGGGGCTGGGGCTGAGGCTAGGTTTGGGCCTTGGCTTGGGGAGGAGGCTGGGCTTGGGGAGGAGCCCCGAGACTTTACTGCTCTCTCTGAGGAGTCTGGGCTGCTTGTTAGTGTACTGGTAAACTTCCTCCCCTTCCTCGTCTTCCTTTCCTTTCTCCTCCTCTACCTCCTGACTCTTTCCTTCTTCTTCTCTCTCTCGTTCTTCTGCCTCTGTCCTCCTCAAGTCAGCTGCTCGACTCTCACGCCTCTCCCAGATCGGTCTTTCTATGTCTGTGGTGTTTGTGGTGCTCCGGATATCCATGTATTCATACTCCACTACAGCTGCTTGCTCTGGCCTCCCCTGAGTCACCCCTCCACTGTCAGACACAACAGATCCACTGTAAGGCCTGTCAACCAGCGGCTGCAGCATGTCTCCCTCTGCTACTCTAGCCACAGCACTATCAGAGGCCTCTGTTGAACCCTGGCTTCCCCCAGGAGTGGCTGCAGTGCCTGATGATGACTCCTGTGAGGCCCCATGCACTGTGTTGTCGCCCTCTAGTGGTGAGGGTGCTGTATTGTAGGTTGGGGAGGGCAGAGTTGAGGACTGTTTCCTCCATATCACTGATGAAGGCCCTTCTATCTGTACAGAGGTGGCTCTGGGGGAGCGGGGCAAATGGGCTGGCTGTTTGGTCATCAGTTCATAGTCCGCGGTGGGGTCTGGGGCAGTTGCTAACGGTGACAGCACATTTTTGGAGCTCCTAGAGCCCCTGAGAGATGTTCCACTTGGGCGAGAGTTTCTGGAGGCTGGGCGAGACAGCAGACAATCTGCCACATAAAGGAGGAAAGCGATATTAGAGAATATAACTAAGAATTGTATCACTCCATCAACACAGATGAAAAAAAAAATAAAACACTGATCACATTCATGTGGTGTGTTGCCTGCACATCCAGGGGTCACCTCTCCCTCTCACCTCTCTCTGGAGTGTTAGACACTCCAGGCAGCACGTATCCATAGTGATCTTCCTCCTCCTCCTCCTCTTGCTCAGGCCTGTTGGAGTGTGACTCTGAGACTGCAGATTGGCTCCTATGCACCATGGTGGTGGAGGTGTGGTGGGTACTACTGCTACTGTCCCTACCAGCTCTGGACTGCTGCCTGCGCAAGCTGCCGCTCAGTGACACTCCCTCGGTCAGCTCAACGTCCAGGCCACTCCCTCTTCCCTCTAACCCCTGTGACAGTGTCCTCGCTGAGTTCAGACGAGACTGCTGGGAGAACAACTGAAGGAAGGATACAGTGAAAAGACCTTTGAGTTTCAAGAATGTTAGAAGTGAAAAATGGTAATTCATAGACCATCATCCCCATCTTCATCATCACGAAATGGAACCAGTGGAATCGGGATGACACTTGAATTCGATACAACATATTTATGTGTCTGAGTTTCCTGAATCAGTTATTTCCTCTTGGCAATGTTTAGTCATAATAGAGATTTAAGTGAAGCCATTTGGCAAAGTGGAGTCCTAATACTTATTGCTCTCAGTTAAATGTTAGTGCCAGTTGTTTCTGGCTATTCGCAGTGGGAAATGATGGCCCTGATATCAAGATCTCCTTATCTGTAATGTGTGATGTGTTGTGGTGTCTGACCTCTCCAGAGCTGGGGGTCATGGGAAGGTACTCTACTGGTCCGGCCTGAACGGTGGCACTGGCACGCTGAGAGGTCAAAGAGAGAGAGGTTAAAGTTCACACGGACCTTTTTTAACTTGATATTTGAGTGTGTAACTCATAGTGTTTTTTACGTTTGATACCGGAGCTCCGAGGTATACGTCAAAATCGCTAAGAAGTTTTTTCGAAGCAGTGTGCTGATGCTTGTATCGCTTCATCAGAAGCACGTGATCAATGACGTCGGAAGCTTCGTTTCGTCTAAGATTCGTACTTTTGTTCAAATAATTTTATTTAGTATAGTATAAGATTCTGTCTTAAGCATCCTAAATAATGCCATGAATTCAGTTTTAGAACATTTTTAACTTGAAGGCAAAAAAGGGAAGCAAGATGAGAACCTGGTATTCAAACTGATTACAGGCTACTAAAGTCAACGACTTACCGCTGCGCCACGGCGAGTTTTGATACAGTGGAGAAAGAAAACGTCTGATAATCACACACTGCTATTTATTGTTGACCAGCAGATGTCACTAATGTACATTGTGAACAGATAATGAAGCTCTGAGTAATGAACAGTTTTCCGGCACAATTCGGTGAAAGCGCCGAAGCCTTCAGGAAGCCTTGTGTTCCCATCACTAGTAACTCAGTAGATGTGATTAGTGCAGAAATTCAAGTTATGTGTGCAGATGAATAAAATGTACCCTATGTGAGCTCATCCTCAGGCGAGACA